>NW_010306364.1:1552-2074 GCF_000700745.2 Antrostomus carolinensis | reverse complement strand
TGAGGCAACAGACCGTGATCTGCACAGCGGCCCTCTCTCGAGCTTAGCACTCCGGCACTGTAAGATGCAACTGCATTATACTCTATGTACCACAGTATATTATATATACCACAATATATTATATATACCACAGATAAATCTGTTTGGGTTTTTCTTTTCTTAATGTAAATCTAGCTGTAATTAATGCTTTTTAAGTCTGCCTCCTATAACCTGCTGCCGTTCACCTACCCCCTTATCACTGGCCTTAAACACAAACCCACTTTCGGCCACCAGTTTGATAACGGGTCCAACACGTTTTGCTCAGCCCTGTGTATGGGTGTCGCAGCTGCCTAAGGTTGCAAACACATCCAGCACCATTATTAGTGAAAGATAATAATAATAAATAATAATATTAGCGAAAGCTAATAATAAAACTACATTATGATACCTTTGAATCAACTTTTTTTTTCCGTTTTTACGAAACACAGTTCTTTATTGTTTCTCTCTTCCGTCCGTGAGGGTTACAGGCAAGTTTCTCAGCCT
>NW_010306364.1:0-1480 GCF_000700745.2 Antrostomus carolinensis | reverse complement strand
GCGAACAAACGCAGCGTGAGGACAGGGCTGTAGGAAAAGTTAAACCACGCCTTCGGGAGAGTCCGTGTTCCCGAGAAACCCTCCCCTGGGAACTGTTTGAAGCCTGTTTGCGGGGGCTGCGGGGCGCCTGGGGCGGGCGTCTGGCGGCGGTGGAGCCGTTGGGGGTCTCCAGGCGGGTTGAGGCCACACTGAAACGCCACTTCGGATGCACAGCCAGGGTGTCAGTCGGATTTTATATTTTATCGTGTTCCTGCTCTAGTTTACGTTGGCATGCCAGGGACAGCCTATGCTAAATTACAAACAAATCCACCCACACATTACTAGAGAGTAACTATAATAAAGGCTGAAAAGCGAGGTTTAGCAATTGGATTCAAGCCAATTAATTCCTGGCACGAATTGAAGCTATAGGTATGTTGTCAAGATTAGTTACACGGCGTTCACGTCTGTTACAGTCATATTTTAAATAATGATATCTCTATTAGATCAGACCAGGAAGGATTTGATCCAGAACCTGATGAAAAGGTGAGAAGCTGCACGTGCCCCACATCGCAGGAAGTTCACATTCAAGCCTCAGCGAAAGTTTCTATTCTTCTCCTCACAACCCCCCAGCCCGGGCCGCTCCAGGCGGATTTGTTCCCCCAACGAATGTCAGACAAATTCGGGAGCCGAGGGGACACTCGCTTATTTTACTCCTTGCAATGCCCGGCGATAACATCTCCCTCCAAAAGGTGTTTTGGCTGCTGATTTTGGAGCCGATTTGGGCAACTTTTTTCTGGTTCAGGAGGAATACCTTGAGAGGAAATGATCAGGAATAACGTGCTGATTTCTGCCAGGATGTTTGACAGCCCCGCACGGTGAGGGAGGTTTGACAGCATTTTCTGGCCGAGCAGCTTTACTTGCAGGAGGCCTGCAGCACTCCAGCTACGCTTTTACTTAGTTATTTTTTGTTATGTGGTGTGATCAGCAGAAGATAGGGGCTTTATTCTGAACTGTAAAACAAAACAAAACAAAAAATAACGGGGGGCTGTTGTAAGACTTGCAGGTCTAGTTCTGCAGTAAGTTAGCAACGGGTAACACCACCAAAGCTGGGGATTTTTGGCACCGATTAGTCACGAAATAAATCATTTGTAAGGCGTCTGCCTGAATATTGTAAGTTTTGCATATAAATTCCTTCCTTATGCAGAAGAACAACTATATTTGAATACGTGGATGTTATTTACATAACAACATTTCTAGAGTTAACTTTGAGGGAAATTATAATTCTTTTTTTTTTTGTTTACAAAACTGTAAGCACTATTACTGCTGGCCGAGAATTATCATAATGAGGCCCTTAAAAAATGTGGGGGTTTTTTTTTCCCCTGTAGTGGGAACGTGAGTGGGGGTCAGCTGATAATTTGAGCAAAGTTACTTTCCTTGCTCCCTGCACAGGCAGTTCATCACTTTGTATTTGCACTAACAGAAGCGGGGGGTGTTTGGGGGG
>NW_010306363.1:0-245 GCF_000700745.2 Antrostomus carolinensis | reverse complement strand
TACCAGCATTGGTTTTCTTAGCTTTTATTTTGGGGATTTTTCTACCAGCATTGGTTTTCTTAGCTTTTATTTTGGGGATTTTTCTTTTTTTTTTCACATTTTATAAAATGCTTTTGCCAAACCCAAGTGTGTGCTCCATTAAACTTCTGTTTATTGCATCAATGACTTGTTGTTGGTGCCGTTCTTGATCTGGTCCCCTTCGTGGTTGTCGACTAAGGACTCATCCAGCATTAGCCTCCCGTCAC
>NW_010306362.1:12262-15665 GCF_000700745.2 Antrostomus carolinensis | reverse complement strand
CATCCTTCGACATCGATACGTCAGTTCGACAACAGCACGAGGCACGCTGACGCCTACCTTGCACGATGAGATGGACGCGCGAAGTCTTGGGGTGATTGTCCGTCTGCACCGAGCACGTGTAGGGTCCCTCGTCGTAGATGTCCACGTTGTGTATCTTGATGCTGTACTGGGTCTTGGTGTTAGACAGGATGACCACGCGGTTGTCTATAGACCACTTGTCGTTGCCGGCGTACAGGATGGTGCTGCGGTTCAACCAGGCTACCCGCGTCACCCTGTCGTCCACGGTACACCTGCAAAGGAAGACGAGAGGGTTGCTGATGTGAGGCGGCACAAAAAGGGAACGCCAGTGTGACGAGAGCCACGGCGTGGGCTCGCCGTGGTACGTGGCTGGACCGCCGTCCTGGAGGTCGCACGCGCCGTGGCCGTGGGACCCTGCTGTGACATCCCTCGTCTCCCCATCATCTGATATTGCACCAAAACAGCATGTTCCCCAAAAAAAAATGACCTGCCCGTTTCCTTTAAACGGAGCTGGGCAACCACAAACCAAAACCCCATCGCATTTGACCTCCGCAAGCCTCGCAGACTTTCCATGCCCTCTCGCTCGCCCGCCTCCGCCTCGCCCTCACTAAGATTTTCAGATGAAGCTGTACCCTTTGCTGACGGCTCGGCTGGTTTCCCGGGCCCTGGAGCCAACCCTGGGGCGATCCACGCGCCCGCTGCCAGGGGAGAGGGGCCGGGGCACGCGCACGAGGAGAAGGGAGGAAGAAAAACAGCCGGAGACGGCGAGGCCGGCGCACGGGAAAGGGAAGGGAGCATTTGGATAGGCAGCTGTAAATCCTACAAGTGCCTTGAAAGCACAAAGCGGCCGTTGCCATTATTGATTTCCTGCCTGGCTCTCGCCCTCCCCGCTCTCCCAGGCGCGTGGGGACTCGGCGGCGCCGGTCTGCGGCGTTGACTTACGCTTGGCAAGGAAGGGAGTGAGAGCGGGGAAAACAGAGAATTACAATATTCCCAAAGAACACTGCTTTTCCTTTCCCTTCCATGGATTTTTCTCAATCTATTCACTTCTGGCCTCCTCTGTAAAACCACGGAGCGTTTGGCTCCATTCAGAGCCCGGCACTCCTCGGGAGCTTCCCCTTTTCTGCCCGTGGTAAAGCAGCTTTCTCTCGGCATGCACGCAAACCGGAAAACCAAGCTAGATGAGAGCTCGTGCTGCGGCTCTGCGCCGCTGAGATCTTGGGGAAAAGGCAGCTACGCTCGATCAAAAAACTCATCCCAGTCCCTCTCCGCAGCCCTGTAAATTCAAAGACAGGCTCCCCGCCCCTGCCCCCGCCCCCCCGCCTCTGCTGCAGAGGCTTCGAGTTTGTTATATGCCTCCCTCGCTGCGACTGTGGAGCATCGCATCGAAATTATTCATCGGGCAGAGGGAAGGGGCGATGCCTGGCAGGTTTGGGGGTCCCCCCGGGCGCTCGGTTCAGAGGAACGAGCCATATATCCTCCCGCAAACGAGTCATTTTCCCCTTGCAGGAGCCGTACGTCTCCAGCAGCCGCATGGTATACCGATGCCGAGAAAGAAGGATGGCCGGCCGCTGCGCTGCCGGCGGGCCGGGAGCCCCCCCGGGCGTGGGACGCGCCCCTGAGATGCCGGCCCTGGACGGTCTCGTGCCGGTGAACAGTATCATCCATGTCGGGAAGCTGAACCCCCTCTTCGTCCACATGAACCGGGGGAGAGCTCGGCGGCGCCGCCGAGTGAAGTTCGGCCCTGGGGGATTCCAGTCTAGTGGACTATTACTGCTGTCTCGCTTCATTATAATGAATAATAAAGAGATACTTACACACGGCTTCAGTAAATTATTCATTGCGTGCACGGGAAAATCAGGGCAGCAATATGTAAAACAGACGACTCGCGTGTCTGCGCTCATATAAATATCCAGACTACAGCCCGCCGAGATACTCTCGGGTCCCCTCGTTAGGGGTGAGGCGCGAAGACTGGCTTTGAAGTGACAGGGACGAGGAGCTGGAGTCCTCACCGGGCACGTACGACCGTTGCCGTCGCCTGCCTTGAGCTAGAACGTACTGGAAACTCTTCCCAATGAGATTTGGGGTCTGTCCGGGACCCCAAAAACCAGGGGCTGCTCGTTCTGCGTGCACAGCTCACATTTATGGCTCAGATTCGCACCTGCACGAGGGCACCGTGATGCCTGTAAAATGAGCGGACGCTCTCACGCGAGGAAGGACGAGGACGGCTTTGTCCTCTCTAGTCCATGGGGCCTGGGGACGGTAGCACCCTCAAAACCACTCAGAGCGAACGGCCGGGAGCAACTCTGAGACTCTTTCTTCTGCCAAACTCCTGCCAAGACCGAGGAGGCAATGGCTCCATCTCCCCACGGGCAAAGACGGGCCGGACAAAATGCCCTCCTTCAAAACGCACAGCCTTCCTGCGACCTCTGGCAACACGTCAGAGCTACCGATGGCAAAAAAGCTGTCGAGTTCCAACTCTTGCCCTAGCACAGGACAATCCCAATATCCAGACCATGTGTCTGAGGGTGTTGTACAAATGCTTCTGCAATCTTGTCAGGCTCGGTGCCGCCGTCACCTCCATGGGGAGCCTGTTCCGGTGCTCCGCCGCCCTCTGCCTCGAGAACCTTCTCCTAGCTTGCCAGCTTCTCTGCCTGGCTCGGAAAGCGATCTCCCTGAGCCGCTAAGCTTCCTTGTCTGCCGAGTCGTCTTCCCTACCTATTTCCAATTGACCAGGATTATGATAATGTCTCCGGTAAGCCATTTTCTGTAAAGTGTTTAGATAAAGCAGACAAGCTCTGACAAAGCTGGATAATAAAGCGGGCCAGGAGGTTTTCCCTTGAAGGCATCTAATTATGAACAAAGACAAACCCACATTAACAGGCTCCTGCAGGCGCCGTATCCATCTCCAGAAGAAACTCTGCCTTACGAGTCCAGAAGGGACAAAAGACAATAAAGCTCCTGTCAGACAGGAGGAAAATTCACCTGGACAAAACCCATCGGCTCGGCAGGGGGGAGGGAATATCTCAGGAACGATCTTGTCGGCCCGACGCCGAGCCCCCCGGCTCCCTTGCACGGCCCTTTGTGTGACGTGACCCGTCCCATCTGCTTCTCCATCTCTGCGTCCCCCTCGGACCTTCCCTGTCTCGGAGCGGAGACTTTTCACCATCTGCAGCCCTTTGGCCGCTTCTCACCACGACCATTCTCTGCCGGAGCGGCTCCCCGGGGACCCTGGGATGCCGGGCTTCGCCTGAGCTCCGGCTCCCCTCATCCTCACAATGATACACGTGGCACCGTCTCCCTAGACCCTCATCGATCCCCTCGCTCCGTGGAGGATGAGAGCTGCCGTGAGGATGCCGGCGCTCCGCCGGAGACGAGGGGGATG
>NW_010306362.1:11484-12231 GCF_000700745.2 Antrostomus carolinensis | reverse complement strand
GGGAGCTGGGGGCGGCGGCGTTGAGCCGCTTCCCCTCTAATTGCCCCTATTCCTCATCCTTAAATGCTAATTTGGAAGTCTGCCTAGGAATTATTTCACTTAGTGTCAACAATACAGATAACTTCACCGAGGCGCTCTTTGCGGTTGGTGGTACAAAGTGACCGTCTCCCTCCTCCCGAACTTATTAAGAGAGACCCCCGTGTCGCTCCCGCGGCAGGTTCCTGCCCCTTCCCATCAATGACACCGACAGCGCGTGTCCTACATGCAGGATGTGACATAACACTCATCACCTTCCTCCCCTGCCTTTCCCTGTCCATGTTGCAGACGTTGCCTGGGGTTGGGCGTGCGGCGGGGGGCTGGGTGTGCGGCGGGGGGGCGGGGGGGCCCCCCGGCCCCCCCCCCGGGGGGGTTTTTTTCGGGAGGCTGGGGCTGCCCTCGACGCCTGCCCCGTGGTGAGAGAAATACCATGTCTGGGTTTTCTGGCACGACTTTGGAAGGATAAACGGCACAGGAAGAGTTGAAGGCATAAAGAAAGTCTTATAAACCCCTCTTTGTAGGTGCAATCATGTAACCCCAAAATGCTGATGCGCATCCCGAGCGATCCGGGACGCCGGCTCGCGGCCGTAGAGCCGGGACCTCCGGTCCCTGGCCGAGCAGACAGGGTTAGAGGAGATCAGGGAATGGTTTGAGTGGCAAGGGACCTTTCCACGCCATCCGGTCCAACCCCCCTGCGGTGAGCCGGGACAT
>NW_010306362.1:10484-11279 GCF_000700745.2 Antrostomus carolinensis | reverse complement strand
CCTTCGACACCAAACTGCTTTTCTCTCCCGCGGGCAACGCGTCTCGTCAAAATGACAAATGGAGATGCCCAAACTGGTCGCGAACTCGCTGCCCGACCCGGTTTTTGGTGGTTAAAATAGCTCGCCCGGATCGGGAGCGAAGCTCCGCGACGGCGAGAAGGCGCTGCTTCGCCCTGGGAAGTTTCCCACCAAAATCACCCGTCACAGGGGCAGAGCGAACGCCCCAGCACCCTTTCTTTTGAAAAAAACATTGTTAATTACATTTGCAGGGGACTCCTGCTGGGATTTCTCCTTCCCTCCTGGTCCTCGCACCGGCTACAGAGTTAACGGGCTCCGAGCCCCTTTTGTTCCGGCCGTCTGGAGCAAAGGCAGAGGAGATTTATTTGTAATCATCGGAAATAAACACGCTTCCTCAGAAGTCAACACAAAAGAACAGAACCTGGCTGGGTTCCCGCTTCGTTAAAGATGCAAATTAGAAGCGGGCCGGCAAAAAACGCGGCGGCTCCTCTAATCCTCTCCCCACAATGTAAACCGTCAAATTAGCCGCGGGTACAATGGCATCTGCGGCGCGTGACGGCGGGTCCCTGAGGGCGGGAATGTGCCCCCTGGGTTTCCGTCACTGTCATCCTTGATATTTACTCCTGGTGCGAAGGGCGGGAGGCGCTTTATCTCCATCCTGATCCCTTCCAGTGGCACCCTGACTCCCCTCCGAACCACCTCCCTTTTCCGACCTCTCCCATCCATCCTGGTGCCGGACATGGGATGGATGCGTGGCCCCGCGGTGTCGCCACCCCA
>NW_010306362.1:5979-10013 GCF_000700745.2 Antrostomus carolinensis | reverse complement strand
CGGGGAGGGTTTCTCCCCTCCGGTTCCCCTGCGGCGGCGGTCTGTCCGCCCGCTGCTCATCGCCAGAAAAGAAGCTGCTCCCCGTGAAAAATCAAAGCCCAAATTGAGACATTAGAGGTTGCTAAATATAAAATATCCATCTGCAAAGATAATAACCCTGTGAGGGCAGGGGCTGTCAAGTTGCTCCATTTCAGATAGTTTAATGGTGTTTTGGTCCATGACTGCAGCTCCCAGACATTAGAATAATCACAAGATGATGAGGAAGGCGGGAGCTGTGTGAATGAGGCATCAGAAGTCAAGACGTAGCGCTCGCTGGGCAGGCCCCGAGGGGGACGAGCCGCGTGAAACGCCTCCGGCTGCTTTGCGCCCGGCATCCGCGGGGCTCGGGACGACCTCTGCCACAACCCAAAGTTCGAGCCTGATGCCGGGTCGGTGCCGAGCTCGAGCCAACGTTGACTCGGGGAAGGGGTCTGCACCCGCCTTTGGCCTCGAAGGGGCCTGGAACCACAGATCTGGGTATTGCCACGGGCAGCACGGCACGATGCTAACGCCGACGCGGGCAGAGCTACGCTGCAGATGGCTTAGACACGGGTCCTGGTTTGCACGGGAAGGAGATGAGCGGCGAGGCGAGCGGCTGCGCCATGTCCCCGCTGCAGCTGAGTGACCGCTGCATCTTCTCCTCAAAGCCCTTCTCCAGATCGTCTGAATTAATGCTCCACGTTGAGCAAATCCAGAAACCACGGTCAGCTCTGTTACAGCGAGCTAGACTTCCTCTTTCACTCCTAAAGCCCTTCTTTCACTCCCCATCGCCTTCACTTCCAGCTTGGGGGACACATGCTGCCCTGACAACATCACTGGCAAGAGCAAGGGCGGTGTGACGAGGTCAGGCGCTTGGGCGCGCTCTGCTCCCTGGTCCCCCGTGATCTTCCCACCATTGCTCCCATGTTTCCAACATGCATCCGCCTCCTCATGTCTCAGAGTCTGCTCAGAGACCCTCTCAGCCCCCAGGAAGGTCGGCGCTGCCTTTGGCACGCTCTGTATCAGGGATCTACCTGAGCCCTTTCCTGCAGGGAGCCATCACATCCAAGCTCCTGGTTGCTTTCCCCACCCCACACGACTCACGGTCATCACGATCTGCTCCGTATCTGCTTTGCCTACAGCCTGGCAGCCCGCAATTCCCCGTGCGGCTGCGGTCCAGCCGTGTCCACGCGTCGGGATGCTCCCCCGGTGCGGTGGGGAAGGTCAGAAGGTTGTGGGCCCTACCCCTGAAGGCTGACAGCTGTGATTAGCTTAAGAGAAATCTTCCTTAGGAAAAGATGAGGCGGCAGCGAAAGAAATAAAGCAGGAGGCCTTTGAATAGAGCCAATCAATGGGGATGTTTATGGAGCAGGTGGCACTTAAATGCTAACATCAGTCGATGCTGGCGGCCACGCCGGAGCTCGGGGAGAGATGAAAATGAAGGCGCTGAGCGGCAGAGCTTGCTGCGAGAAAACTACGGACGCTGGAGGAAGTGTGGTGAGTCGTCTCCCCTTGCCCAAAACAGTACCTAAGTGATTGCACTCTGTCCCCAAAGACAGGTCCCTGACATGGCCAGGCACTGATTTCCCACTGGCTCATGGCCACCGGACCGTCCTGTGGTTTGAAGAAGGCTGGGACATCTCTCCAGCTCCTCTCCAAAAAGACAACCAACATCTACCAGCATTTCCGATCAAGGCATCGCTACACATCTTAGGAATCATTGGCAGAGAACCGTCTTTTCACCAGAGAAGCCAAATTGTCCTCTGCTTGATGTCCTAGCAGGGAAGAAAAGACCCAGTGAGAGACGCTCGCAACACCGTCACCAGATTCCAGGGTGCCAACGAAGGGCGGCGATGTGGCAAACCCCCCTGCTTGCGGCACGCCGGCACCGCCCCGCGCCTCCGTCGGCACCCGTGGGCCGATTCAATCAGCGCTAATCTCTGGGAATCGGCCCCGGCTGATTTCTAGTGTTCTTCAATCAAAAGGAGGAGAAGAAACGCAGAGTTCAGCGCTGGCTGTGCCGAACAGTCGAGACCCCAGAGCCCTCTACGCCTGCGGTGGGTTTTTTTCCTTGGGTTTCTCCCTTCCTATTGCTAGTTTCTATTTTTTTCCTTCCACCTTCCCAGGCAGGGTGAGACAGAAATAACTGCTTCACTGTCACCGTCAGCCACGCAGTTAAATACCAGTAATTAACACGCAGCAATCTCAGCCTCCGACCGCTACGATTCAGCCGTCCCGATGGGACTGGCCGCTGTCTCTGTTGGGCAAGGAGACCGCTTTTGACCTGGCCACAGGTCTGTGGCGTCACAAAAAGAAGAAAGGATGTCGGCAGCCTGATTAAAACAAGGGCCGGGGCACCTCTGCGACAGAAGGAGGTCCTGTACGGCCGGAGTAAACTGATTGTACCCCCCTCCCTGGCTTGCAAAGAAGGAAAATGAAGTCTGAAGCAGCCCTGGTACAGGACAGGGTGGTCATGCAGCGAGAGGAATGGCAGAATGGCACGTGGGTGACACCCCAAAACGGGTCCCCGAGGGAAAGGACGGCACGTAGGGCGCTGTGGATGGACGCCCGTAGGGCGCTGCGGACGGACGCCCGGCCAGCTCTCCGCTGCACGTGGTCCTCCCTCTCTCGGTCGGTCTGTCCGGCCATACCGCCCTCCCTGATGGGATCCCGGGTGGGGAGGCAAACCTCTGCTCCTGACCACCCCTCCTGTTAATTACCACCAAAAATATATGTGTCAGGAGACGACCGCTCCTATCTCTGCGGCTCTTAAGGGTAATGGAGAGGTTTCAGTCTTCGGAGGATAAGTCTCAGGCTCTTGGCTGCTTGCCCGGGAGGATTATTTTACATCAGGTTGAGTTCTGTAGTAATTATCTTCAAAACAGCTGGACTGCTGGATAAACTCGCTGTATCTTAATGCACAAGACAAGTGCAAATACAGAGAATTAAACTGCAATTTCAGGCGGGCCTAACAGAAAGGCAGAAAAAGCGCTCGCCGGTGTTTTGGAGGCTCCTCGCCTGTCAGGGGTGGGGAGACTTTTTCTCATTTGAAATCAATTCAAACATCCCCAGAGACCGAGCAGAGTGGGGAAAGGGGAATCCAGATGAAGATGTTTCACCCCCTGGGCTCTAAGCAGAGGAAAAAACCCACCGTTATCCTGACCCTCACAGCTGAAAAATGAAGCGGCGTTTAATCCCGGCTGGAAAGCTTTGGGGTCTTCTCACCCAGCCTCGACCCTTCCATAAAACCCAAACTTCCTGAGCGCTCGGCTCCATGCTGCGTCCCTCGCCAAGGGACAGCCGCGTAGGAATGGGCGAGGGGAAAATCGGCTCCCTCTGTCCACGTCTCCTCACAACTGGACGTCAATTCCAGCAGGACCGAGGGACCATCAGACAGACAAAGTGACGCCCGAACCACTGTCCTGGACGCAAGCACCCTCACCCTGGTCACCAGGATAAATTACAAGGAACATTATCAGCTTCCATCAGGACAGAGCAGCCGTGAGATTTACCGTGCGCAATCCCCGCGGGCAGCGCTGATCCTATCATAGAATCATAGAATGGTTTGGATTGGAAGGGACCTTAAAGCTCATCCAGTTCCAACCCCCGTGCCATCAGCAGGGACCCCTTCCACTAGACCAGGTTGCTCAAAGCCTCATCCAGCCTGGTTAATAATAATAATCAATAATCTCAAAATAATAATTATAATCAATAATTATAATATTAATCAATTAATATTATTAATAAACAATAATTATAATCAATTATTAATAATAATAATCAATAATCTCTAAAAAGACAGAAATTCTGACGCCGGAGGTGAGGCTGTATTTCATGGTGAACGCCGTGAAGCGCTCCTGCCGAACGCGAGATCTCTCGGTAAATGACCTGGGTAAGCCATCAGCCCAAGAATATAATCGCCAATTAGCAAAACTTTCACCAGCAATTAGGCAAAATAAAACAAGCCTCCCGAGAAAATCCTCTGCTCGGCACTGCCGCGCCTCCGCTGACCCCTC
>NW_010306362.1:5470-5826 GCF_000700745.2 Antrostomus carolinensis | reverse complement strand
TGACGGTGGCCATGCCCGTGCAGGAGCCGGACCGAGACAACTTCTCCCACCGGGACCCCCTCTCCCAGCACGGCCGAGGGCCGGGCGCTCGACCCCGCGAGCCGTCCGAACCACTTCGTGCAATTAGGGGGTTTATTTGTTTGAGTTGTACGTGAATATAGCAAATCACATTATCAGATCATAGTCCCGCTGCTGATTTATTCCTTCTTTGTTCTTCGAGTCTTCGTACATCTAAGCAATTAACCTCTCAAAGAGCTGGAGAACACATAATTATCCTCATTTGTCTAAACGTCACCAAGATGGCTGCCTTTCAATTAACCTTCTGGGAATGGAGGGAAGTTGGAGTGATACAGTGA
>NW_010306362.1:3454-5355 GCF_000700745.2 Antrostomus carolinensis | reverse complement strand
CTTAAAGTAATTTAATTGAAATATTCAGATGATAAAATATAGCCAGATAACTGCTCCAGCAGGTAACAGGATCAAGAGGGGGCTCTCAGTCGAAAAAGAAGTCAAATGAGGTACAGAAATATTATATCAATACGTGGCACTTCCATCTAAAAATATCAAAGCACTTGGGGCTTATTAATGAAGGGAGCCTTGTGCTCTCCCCCGCCGGGCTGCTGGCAAAGGTTTTACATCACATGTATACGTCACATCTATATGTAGGGGGAAACTGAGGCAGGGGAGGGTCACCTGGGGCGTGGGAGATCTCAGAGCTGGTACCTGCGTGGGCAGCAGTTTCCCGAGAGCATCTCCTCTGCGGCCGGTCCCTGCTCCCACCCTGGGAGAAGGCTGCTCCCTAACTAAGTCAGCACGGGAGACAGGGTCACTGCCGAGCTGGTTTTCCTTTGGATTATTTTAATCACGGCCCCCGTTTTGCTGAGGTAGCGTCTGCCGCGCCGAGCGAGTGAGGGATTGGTTCCCACCCCGAATAAATAAGCATCGCTTCTGCCGGAAAGCGCCGGGTCAAACTTTGCACCCGTGTGAAGCGAGGTGCCAGCGTCGTCTGGCGCACGCCAATAATATTGATACACGCCCCCGCGCATAAATATATACGGAAAGTAAACGAGCAACCTCCCAAGTTCATCGCATCTCCTCCCGTGACAAGCGTGACTTCTCCATCCCTCCCGGCGCCACGGCTTCGCTCCCGGCGTGAAATTGAGCTCTCCAAAAAGCAATTTCAGCACCGGTACCTCGACGAGTCCTGCTTTCTGCCTCCCACCCCGGGGGGAGCGGAGGTGGCCGCGGTGGGGCGAGCGCTTGCCCTTCCCATAAACTCTGTGGGGTGGGGGACAGCAAGACGGAGCTCCTCCACGAAGGGAAACTGAGGCGCGGCGAGATGGGGATGTGCAGGACTCGTTCCTTGCATCCTTCCCTCCCGGTCTCACGCACAGATCAGTATTTGGGTGATCTGCTGATCCATGGGGATGAGTAGGGAGGAAAGGAGATGGAAAATCGAGTGGGGACCTATTAGGGACTCCACCAACCCACGTCTCTCCCGATGCATTCATCTGGAGAGATGAAGTGAGGATAACACAACAGCCACCGAGCTGATTCTCAGCACAGGCTGACGGCGACGCAATTAAAACACAAACTGGAATCAAGGTACCCCTGGATAAAGCTTTGCTTTTGGCTCTCAGGCTGGGCAGGAAGGTTATACCTGGCACGGGGAGCCCAGACGGACGGGGAGGCACGGATAAAGGCTCTGCCTTAAGAACGGCCATTTTAATGTTGCCTTTGAGTAATGAGCCTTGCAAACGAGCACCCCGGCGGCCTGAGATACATATTTTTCCAAGAACACGCAAGCTCCCGATCCGACAGGTGATGTGGCCAAACAGTCCCCGAGGGGAGCTGTGATCGCGGCGCTTCGCGGCTGCAGTCATAATTTATCCCAGTCGGGATGATGAAGAAGAGAGTGGAGAGCTCAGGGCGGGATACAAAGGCTGGGGGAGGAAATGAAGCTGAAAACGACCCAGTGCAAGACCGGCGAGGGGGTTTTGGTGAGGAGCAGCGGCGGTGGTGGGGAGTGGCCAGGCAGGCTCCGGAGCAAACCGACGCGGCACCAGCATGGCCCGTCTCAGCCTCCGACCCTCCCGGGAGCCATATGGACACCTGAGCAGTGTCTGGACAGATGCACCTGGGCACATCTATGGCACCATCAAAACTATGGATTTCTGTCTCTGGCCAGAGAATATTCAGGTCAGAGCCCACTGGGCTCTAGCCTGAATATGCAGGAAGGTCGGAGCTGCCTCCGATGCAGCGTTTCACTGGGGAGAAGGAAGGATGTCTCGCTCGTGGGGAAAAGCCAA
>NW_010306362.1:0-3316 GCF_000700745.2 Antrostomus carolinensis | reverse complement strand
GGTTGAACACGAGAGGGAGCTCGGGCCGGAGCGCGCAGAGGAGCGGGGAGCAGAAAGCCGAGCCTACGCGCTCGCCCTCCCTCCCCATCTCTCCCTTTCTGCCTCCATCTCTCTCCCTCCTCTCTTTCCTCGCCCCTTTCCTTCCCCACGCCACCATGCACACAATCCGCCTGGCCATCACCGCCCCGCACCAGCACGGGATGTGCCGCACCCCCATAAAGCCGTACAGAGGGAGAAGACGCTCGAGCACCAAGAGGATGCATTCGAGCTGCCTCCAGACACACGTAACTCCACACAAGCAGTTAGGATGTGGAGATGAGCACAGCTTCTGCAGAGCCAAAACGCAGCAGGTTCAGGGGAAAAGAGCCTGCCGGGTCCCCGGGAACCTGCTGTCACCTGCCCGTCACCTGCCAGCTTCGGGATGTTCTCTGGATTTCGCTGCAAGGACTGTAAGGGATGGGTGGGCAGCCTCAAAATCAGGCTGGGCACCTAGAGCAGGAGTTTGCGTCCTCTCTGGGTTCAAAGTGTCCACGTGGGGTTTGGGAGTGGGCTGCGCTGGTAGGACCTCGCTGAGACCCCAGCTCTGCACAAACCCCCCACACAGCATCACGCCGCATCGCAGGACCAGGAGACTGACTCTTGCTCTGGGTGTGGGACAAACCAGAGCCCTGACTGACCCCGTGCCCGTGGCACGACCCCTTGCATCTCCTGGATGACTTCGCCGCAGGGAAATGGTATTTTGGGAGCGGGCGGCTCTGCCTGCTGCTTCCCGCTCCCGGCTGCCAAGGTTCAGCCATCCGGGACGTGATGTGGAGAGACAGCTATGAACTCGCCGGGAGAGGCAGGAGTTTCAGAGCGCTATATATAGCACTCCAGAGGCACGGCAGAAAGTCGGCGTGCCAGCTACCGGCACTTGCTTTCCTGGCTGGTGAGATGCTTCGGGGCAAAGGGGAACGAGCAGCCGTTCAAGGCACCACGTGTGCTTCTCCATCCGCGCCGAGATGTGCCAGCATCTCCCTCCAGCCCTGTGAGGTTTGACCGCAGCTCACCGGGGTGAATACGACGACTTCTACTTTTCTCTGGAGAAGCAAGGCTGAGCTCTCGGTGATCTCGGCCACTCAGGGCCATTACATTTCATTTATAGCTAGCCAAAAGC
The DNA here is from genome assembly GCF_000700745.2 of Antrostomus carolinensis. Taxonomy (NCBI): domain Eukaryota; kingdom Metazoa; phylum Chordata; class Aves; order Caprimulgiformes; family Caprimulgidae; genus Antrostomus; species Antrostomus carolinensis. The sequence goes on along the minus strand of NW_010306362.1, from coordinate 2,160 downwards.
TACAATGAGTGGCCAAAGCCACCCCAAACGGTTAATCCAGGGTCCTGTCGCCACCTAAAGACCTGAGTAAGGGAAGCTCAGAGCTGTTCTGGGAAATTCCTGCGGCTTTTTTACCCGTAATGCCACAAAAAGAGGATGGTGGTGCCAACTACCGAGCGGGGAGACAGAGGAACGGGCCGAGACGCACGGAAATCGTTTTCTCCTGGCAAAGCTGCCGACTCAAGGAGAAACCTAAAAGCCCTCGATGAAAGGCTTGTCTGGTGTATTATAACATCGGCTTTAATTTCTGCGCCTGCCTTTTACGATTGTTCTCTCTCGCTGTTCCCGGGGTTTATTTACAGAGGGTCATTAGCAGAGAAAGCGAGCCCTGACATCGAGTGAGCATTCGCAACCTCTGCCAGGGGATCGGGGATATAAACCCAGACGAGGAGGAGGAGGAGGTGGCGAGGGGCTGCTAAGAGTCCTCTCCCCGAAAGCCAGGAAGGATAATTTGATCTCAGACCACGATACAACTTCATTTCCCGTGGTTCTCTCTGGGCAGGCTGCAGCCTCCTTCACATGCACTTTGCTAAATCCCCTCGCCCCAAATGAACTCGGCGCTACGCTGCTGCAGCTGAACAAGGAGGAGGTGGAAAGCTTTGGATCTGACTGTTCGTACCAAGCACAAAGAGGCTGAGGATGCAGGGAAAAGCCTCTCCATAGTGGGAGAGGAGAGCTGATGGGGCGAGGAGGAGGAAGGCAACCTCGACTGTGCGCCGTCCTGGCAGCACGTCGCAGCCCGGGCATCCCTGCCCCATACCCATCTCATCCCCTTCCACCTACAAGAAAAATGCTTCGAGGGCTGTGCAAACCCCCCCATGATGGGGGGTACCGAAAGCTTCACACCACAAAATCATTCCCGCTTACAAACATCGCTCTCCAAACTCCAGGGAAAGGCAGACAAGTAATCCTATGCCAAAAATGAGCACCGCACCCAGCGAAATGATGAGCTCATTACAAGCACAGGCAGGGTCCAGCCCACCCCCAAACCACACATGTGCAGGGAACAATACGTTGGATAAAAACACCAGTAAGCGAGTAGGTGGGTCTGTTGGCAGGTAGAGACGATGGAAAATGAGTTTGTACGACCAAAGCTTTCCCATACAGTCTGCAGGTAATTTGTGACGAGAACAAAAGCTTTAAATTCATCCACTAAATTATTCACTACCAACGATCCTCTCCGCTCCCGCGCTTGTGTCCTTCAAGCTGTTCTAGGTGGTGATTATGTCCCTTTGGCACACGGGGAGGCCTCGGGGAAGCATCCGCGGGAAAGATGGAGCCGTGGATCCGACACCGGCCGTTTGATTTACAGAAAGAACTGGGGAGAGGAGACAGCCGCCCTCGGGAAAAAAGAAACTTCAAGCTCTAACCACCCCATCAAGGGGGATTCTGGGTTCTTTACGAGGGATTTTGTTTCTTTCATTCTTTCTTTTCTTATTCCACAACAAGCTCTCACCGCAGGCAGAATAGACGACGGTAAATTATTTGGGAATATGCTGAGAATGCCCTGCTTGGCCAACCAAAGCCTCATAAATCACAACTCTTCTCCCACCCCCTTTCCCATTCTTGATCGCTCTTTCCAGCTGGACAACACCAGCTCGCCGGGGAGCCCATTGCCCTGGCACCACCAGGCACGCTGCCGGAGCCTGACCTGCTGGCGAGGGGACGGCACTTATTGCTCTGCTGCCCTTCCTTCAGAATCCCTCACATGGCTACGGCACATCCTCCTGAATGAAGGTTCAGCAATGGCTTCTAGAAGAACCAGGCTCACATTGGACATGGGACAATCTATTTTGACCAGCTCTGGGGTCAGCTTAAGCACTACTGGTTACCTTTGCTTCAAGATGAACAGGCTTTGGCTAGAGGAAGCAACTCCATGCACAGAATGGAAGGGATGGGAGATCCGGTGGCATCCAGGTACCAGATGCTTTAACATCACTCTTGATGGAGTGGGTGATGAGGACTGAGTCCTCCTTTTCTCTCTAGCACAGGCTCTCTCCAAAGCAGGGGGAGATGCTTGTGAAGGACCTGGCAGGGCAGAGCGTGCCAGCCGTGGTCCAGAGCAGAAGGCAGAGAGTAGAGGAAAGCCCTGTGAGGAAATGCACTATGGACTTGTCTCAA
>NW_010306361.1:0-5104 GCF_000700745.2 Antrostomus carolinensis | reverse complement strand
TTTTATTTTATTTTATTTTATTTTTTTCTGGGTTGTTTTAAGTCCATGTACTTGTTTTACGTTCACTTTTCTATATTCTCTGCTCTCCTCAGACCATCCACTTTTTTTTCCCCTGTCCAGGTAAAAAATGCTTTTTATTGCAAAACATTGTGCAGAAATCTCCCCCAAGGTGTTTCCGTGTACTTGGCTCCGCGCTCAGCGTGTCTCTGCTCTGCCTCCTCTCTTCACCTGTCTTTTCCTGATTTATCCTGTTGCATTGTGTACCTGAGGTGGCAGCATCCTTCTCCATCCCTTCCCAGGGATAGTTAGGATTACTTCCTAACCAGGGAAGTTCTCTTACCTCTATACTCAGCACTGGTGAGGCCACAGCTGGAGTGCTGGGTTCAGTGTTGGGCCCCTGACTCCAAGAAGGACATGGAGGTGCTGGAGCGTGTCCAGAGAAGGGAACGGAGCTGGGGAAGGGTCTGGAGCACAAGTGTGCTGAGTTCCTGGCTGAGGGAACTGGGGGTGTTGAGCCTGGAGAAAAGGAGGCTGAGGGGAGACCTTGTGGCTCTGTGCAAGTCCCTTGGAGGAGGGTGGAGAGAGGTGGGGGTGGGTCTGTTCAAGCAAGGCCCAAGGGACAGGACAAGAGGAAATGGGCTCCAGTTGTGGCCAGGGCAGTTCAGACTGGATGTGAGGAAAAACTTCTCTGCTGAAAGGGTTCTGAGGCATTGGAAGGGGTTGGCCAGGGCAGTGGTGGAGTCCCCATCCCTGGAGGGATTTAAAAGACAGGGAGATGAGGTTCTCAGGGACATAGGTTAGAGCTGGAATTGGTAGTGTTAGGTTCATGGTTGGACTGGATGATCTTTAAAGTCTTTTCCAACCACTATGATTCTATGATTCTAAATTGCCAGGACCATGATTGGTGACATGAATTCCACAGGACACCCACCCAGCAGTCATGCAGGCCACTTGGATCCAGCGCTGTATGAATGACGTATCATCTTAAGCCTCCCAAAGCAGTTAAGGTGCACTCTGTTCTAGTGATTCCGAGTGTAGATGCCTCTGTATCATTCATTTCCTCTTTGTCAATATTAACCGATGTCTTAGTGATTAAGCTCAGCCGAGGCATTATTGCATCGTCATTAATCATGCCTACATCTGCCATCGAAGTCATTAGAAAGAACCCGTCGCAGCTATTTTTATACCCCATTTAATTTTCCTGCAGCCATTGCATTTTAATTCTTGTAATGTATCTTCACAATGAGAAAATAAATTTGCATATCTTCATTCACTGAAGAGGATCTATCAGCCAAAGCACAAATAAAACACTCTTGCTGCCACGGTGGGTTTCTGTAGGGGTTGGATTCCAATGACCGTGGTTTTTATGCCTCCATACATGTACTACATGCAAAGGAATCGCTTCGCAGGTAGAATTACTACCCTGGACAATTCTAATTTGTTGGAAATTAACCATAAGTGGTGGATTCTGGCTGCTACATGACATAAATTACTAGCAAATTGCTCTGTAAGATTTCATTATGAAGTACATGCTGTTGGGAATGATTTGCTGCTTTAGTCCTGAACTGTTTGTGTGCCAGCGCTTGAAGGACAATGGCAGAACTTAACTTTTGTTTGAAGTTACAGAAATTTAGAATCGATGCTATTTACTTGTCTTATTTGGTTTTTCAAATCGTCTCTCATTTCCTTTTATCCAAAAACACAAAAGGCACTTGTTGAAATACGTTAGGATCTTGTATTTTTAGTAAATGCAAAGCATTGTTAGAGTCATGGAGCTTCTCCTTGGCTGGTGGGAAGCACTGTAGCACTACTGGCTTTAGCTGAGCAATAATAACCCTTAAGTGTAGCTCCTGGGAGAATAATAAGTTCTGAAATGTGATGATAGTTCCAATGAGAAGACTTTATATTCATGGATTGCTAAGGCTGAAAAAAAAATTCATCACCATCTGCATAAAAGTTCTCTTGGAAAATCTGGTTTTAAAGACTATTCGCCATCAAATTATTCTGTGGCTGGTGAGTTGCACTGAAATTTGAAGGCTCTGGTCATCATCATCAGTGAGCAGCCACCATCCTTCTGGTATCTGAGTGCAGAGTAGCTCAGGTACCTCTCACAGGCAACTTTAGATTTTTGGGACTTAGCCAAGATGCAGGAATCATTTCTCCTGGGCCATGGCCTCTTCCTTTACAGCTTCTTTTTTGGCCCAGGGTGGTTAACTGAAAGGAGAAAGAGAGCCACAATCATCTGTCTGCTCAGATGGCCAGAGATATAAATGTCATACGTCTGGCATCACTTCTCTGCTCTGAGCTGCAGGAGGTATTTAATCACAGAGGAGAAGTAGAGATAAGGGATGGTGCCCTTGAGTTGCACCTTGTATGGCCCTCAAATCCCGTCCTGTTGCTGTTACAGCAGCTTCCCTTGTCATTTCTCCGCTCTAGACATCCTGAATAGTCTTGTGCTGTTGGTAAGAGCTTGAGTTGACTGTTGGTCCTTGCTCTGGGTGACCCCTTGGTTTCAAGCCTTCAATGGATACAGTCGTCAAGGTTGGTTGGGAAGGGACCTTAAAGCTCATCCAGTTCCAACCCCCCTGCCAGCAGCAGGGACACCTTCCACTAGACCAGGTTGCTCAAAGCCTCATCCAACCTGGCCTTCAACACTTCCAGGGAGGAGCACTGACCAGTGACCACGCTATGAAATGCTGTGCTATCATGGTAATGCCGTGGGGAAGAAAAAAGTGTTTCCAAAGATTATGGGATCTGATGGAAGAGGCTGGTTTGGTTACAAGAAGTAGATCATTTTTCTTTCATGAAAGACTTAATCATCAGGAGATGGCCTTTCTGCAATTTTTTGTTTAAAAGAGGGTGACTTCCTCCTTACCGTTTGTAGCCTGAGATTTCTACTGAAGCATCTGATATTTCTGAAGACCTTTAACTAAAAATACAAACACATAGAGCAGGAAGACCTTTAATAACTGAAATGTGCTTGTGCTTCTCAAACCGAAATAAAGGAAATCATCTATATTGACAGAGCTGCCTTTCATTGCAGGACCAGATGGTGACCAGGAAAATAATATAGTAAAAAAAGAAAAGAAAAAGAAAAAAATGATTCAATGTGATTATTGGTGATGGTGGTTCCAAAGCCTACCTTTGTCCTAAAGGGATGTGCATCTGTGCTGACCTCAGGATGCAGGCATGGGGCACAGCCAGAGATTTATGGGCTGTACAGGGCTGTGCACAGTGAAACAGCTCCTCGTTGGCACCCTCCATGTTTGTGATTCATGCCAGAACTTCACCAATTCGTGCCCTTTCTGAGCGCTTTTGTTTCAGAGGGGTGGTTTGGGCAGGGTCTTCTCTTTGCTCTGTGCATGCTTGATATGATAGAACCTGATCCTGCAAATATTGAAGTGCTCATTGTGGGACTGAGCAGCCTAAAATATGGATTTTGCCGCTAAATGTTTCAAGGGCACAGGTGTGAGTCGCTGCAGGTGAGGGTGAGGGTGGAGCATACCTGTCTGGATCGCTGAGGGAAGGGAGCTGAGCACCTTGATTCAAAACATAGAATTATAGAACATCTCAAGTTGGAAGGGACCCGTAAAGTTCATCGAGTCCAGCTCCCTGCTCCTCACAGGACTAGACTGACTGTTTTTCAGTTCATCTTTTATAAGATCCATGATGAAAAGAACCTTCTCTCCTCTCTCCTCTCTCCTCTCTCCTCTCTCCTCTCTCCTCTCTCCTCTCTCCTCTCTCCTCTCTCCTCTCTCCTCTCTCCTCTCTCCTCTCTCCTCTCTCCTCTCTCCTCTCTCCTCTCTCCTCTCTCCTCTCTCCTCTCTCCTCTCTCCTCTCTCCTCTCTCCTCTCTCCTCTCTCCTCTCTCCTCTCTCCTCTCTCCTCTCTCCTCTCTCCTCTCTCCTCTCTCCTCTCTCCTCTCTCCTCTCTCCTCTCTCCTCTCTCCTCTCTCCTCTCTCCTCTCTCCTCTCGGAAATTCTACTTTGAATCCCCCCCACATGGATTGATACCGACTTTTCTATCTTACATAGGCTGTGGCCTCTCTGCAATTTCTCTTTCTATTACTCTCGTGACCTACACAGCCTTTGAGTAAGTACCTGTTCCACTGAGCTCCCGTCGTTCTTCAATGATGATTGCTTGTAGCCTTGGCTGCAAAGCCCTTTCCCATAGTTCTGGGTTCTGTCTCCCTGAATAACGCCCAAATTTGCCCAGTTTCCCAGGAAAATGTTGATTCACTCTCCAGGAATGCACCAGGCAAAGGTCTTTTTCAGTATTTACAATTTAAGAAGGTTGATACAGCAGATGGCAAATGCTAAGTGAATATTAGATGTTATTTGAGTATATAAGTGTTAAAGTGTGTTACAAATTTTCTTTAATTTCTGTCACATGTACTTTCCTTCAACCACTGTGAAAATTCTTCCCTTTAATGAAATATAAGGGAATTTTGATTGAAGCAGTATAATATTTAACAGTGAACTAGTTAAATCTTGTACGTATTTTCCAGATTAATTTTAAGGAGACAAATAATACATAAGAATTAGGGGTCTCTTCTTTCTAAAATTAACATTTTTACATAGACCAACTGAATATTCATTTAATTATCTCTTAGAAAAGGATATAGGAATTAATAGGAGTTAAACCAATGTTTTAATGAACATTAATTACCTGCTGTTTCCATTGGTTCTTTTATTTTTATGGGAGTTTGGTTGGTTTGTTTGTCAGATTTTATCTTAACCTACCTGAAAAAATATATATATATATATTCTGTAAGAGAGATATTAAATTATCTTGAAAAGTTAAAAAAAAAACCCAACAAAACAAACAACTTTTTAAAAACATCACATTTTTGCAACACCTGGCAGGACTTTTCCTGCAAGGATTTCTGAAAATAGACCTCTGAAATATTATGATGAATTGACCCAAGAAGGAGAAGCAGAGACCTTTCTGGTCTGTGCAAGGCAGCAAGGTTTGGGGGTTATTTTTGAGGTCTGAGGAGAGAATTCCTCCTAATAACTGGAAGGACACATCTCGTAGAGCAAAGAAAATAAGCGAATAGAGCACATGAAAGGGAGAGAAATAGTAAGTCAGGTACTAAATTATTA
>NW_010306360.1:4826-6596 GCF_000700745.2 Antrostomus carolinensis | reverse complement strand
TTGGTTTAGAGGGTCAACTGCATCCCCTCCACACCCCTCCATGCCCCTCCACTCAGGCAGCAGTGCCAGCGGAGCCAGGGCGGGTATTGGTGTGGGAGGTGAGGTGGGAGCCACCTGGGTGGCTTTGGGAGGCTCTGGTGTCACCTCCTGCACGCAGCTGTGCAAGGAGTCACAGTGGGGTGGTGGGGCTGTGTGTGCCCCAGCCTTGTTTGGAGCTGGGCATTCTGACATTTGGGTGTTCCTGTGTCCCAGCGACCTGCCCTGATGTCCCCTGGCAGGTACCAGTGTGTTGGCCTGCTTGCAGGCAGGTTGGTGGAGATTGGGGTTCAGGTGGTGTGCTCTGTCCATCGCCGGCGCTGTGCTGCCGGGGCTGCCTCCACGGTGCGCTGTGGCACTGGCAGGATGGGGACTGTGACATCCTGCTGCTTTCTGGCTGAGCAAAGGCAGGAGGGAGGGATGTGTGCCTGGAGCAGAGGGAAATGGTGCGATGGGTGCTGGGTGGCACCTGGGTGCTGGCCCGGGACAAGGGCTGCCCAGGGTGCTGATCTCCGCTCTGTGGGCAGGCAGGTGCCCTGCCTGTCCGCTGTCTGTGCAGCTCTCGCTGCTGCTTTGGTTCCTCCATCAGCTGCCAGGAGCTGGTCGCTGCCCGCTGCAGCGGAGGGAGAGGGTTGCAGGGGTGGTGAGAGCCATCTGGAGCCCCGGCTGCTCCAGCCACCAGCCTGGCACACTCGCAGGGGGAAGATGGCACATGGCAGGGCAGCAGCAGAGGGCCGGGAAGGGCAGGAAACGGTGAGTCTGTGTGCTTGAGTCTCTTCCCTTTGTGCATGAGGAGGTCAGAGCGGTGGCGGCTGCTCTTGGTTCCCAGTTGATGCTGGTGGAGGGCTCTGACTCCAGCTGTTGGCTGGTGAGAGCGGAGCCTTGTCCCTCTTTACCTTGGAACGGGTGGAGAGACATCACCCCGCCTGTGTGCTGGGTGCCTTGCCTTTAGGGTCGTGGCTGCATTTTTGGGGTCCCGTGCTGGGCTCTCCCTTCACTGGAGGAGGAGCATCACTGCTGCCTCTGCTCCTTCCAGGTGCTAAATCTGACCTCTGAAGCCGCACGTGGCAGTGACGTTCCCCTGAGCGGTGACACACGCTGTCCCTGCCATCCATGCTGTGTGGCTCCCCTTTGGTGAGCCAGGAACAAAGAAGAGGGAGAGGAGACTTTGCGAATCCCCATTGATTTCCAGCGTGGGAGCTGCCCGCTGTGTGTTTGTGTCTGCCTGCCTGGGACCAGGGCTCTGTGAGGGGAATTGATCAAGCTGTAAAACCCAGAGCCAGCTAATGAAATGGGGACTATAGATTTTTATTTTAAATGGAAGAGAGTTTAGGGGAGATTTAATTATCCCTGTTTTATGGACCTGTTAGAGGAATGAAATAACAGCCAGCAGGTAGGGCCCAGGCTTTGGCTCGCAGCACCTTCCAGGTGTGTGCAAGTGGGTGTGTGCTGGGGCAGTGGCGGGGAGAGAAGTGCAGTCACTCAGAGGGATGAACTCCTGCTTGTCTTGCCAGGTGTCCCTGCTTCCCTGGTGGGAGTATCTGTGCTGAAATCGCAGCAGGGCGGGCCCTGGGAGGTGAGCTCCCAGCCCAAACTGGCTGGTGTAAGAAGAGCTGTCCCTGGGGCTTAGTGTGGGCCTGTCCTTGCACTGGTGGACATCGGAGAGTTTGGGAGCCGTGTGCTTGCTGAGCTGTCCTCCCCCAGGTGTCATTTCCCCGGGGCTGTGGGCACCAA
>NW_010306360.1:0-4772 GCF_000700745.2 Antrostomus carolinensis | reverse complement strand
TGAAGCCTGTGTACCTGCGCAGAGCGTGTGGGGTTTGTAAATGAGAGCTGCAGAGCGCTGGGATTTGCTGGGCTTAGCTGTGTGTCGGACAGAAGCTGTAACACTGTCACTACAGCCACTCCTCCTGTGTGCATCCACTTCACCGTCACGTGAGGCCGGCCGCGGGCACGGCTGGGGAGGTGGTGGCTGGGCAGCGAGCAGCGTGGCACTGGTTCTCGTCAGAAAATCGTGGAGCTTTTGGATGCTTTTGGTTTTTCATCTCTGAATTGAGGAGCTGGTGCGTGGCATTGTCCCCCACTGTCCCTTGGCTCCCTGCTCGGGGTGAGCTGGAGAATTGTGGTTTGTTACCTGCCCTCTGTAGGGGAATCATTGTCCAGGGGATTTGCTTACCCACCAGGCAGGTGCAGCACGTAGGGCACCAGTTTGATGTGTCAGAGGCTGCTAAGATGTCTGAGGAAGCTGCTGATGTGGGGGAGCCCTCCCAGAGGCCCTGTGACATCGGCCTGGTGGGAATTCAGGAGAGCCAGGCAGTCACCAAGCTGCACGAGGATGTTGTGTGGCTCCCCGGGACAGGTCAGTTCTGGCGAGGAGCAGCGTAGGTCTGTGCTGTGGGCTTGCAAGGGTGCTGGGAGAAGCTAGCCTGCCAGCTCTCCGGGTGGCAGAGCCGCCCCAGGGTGCTTATCCTTTCCTTCGCCCTTGCACCTGCAAGTCCTCAGCCTTTCAGGGCAGGAGCCATGTCCTGGAGGGCACGAGCAGCCCATGGGGGCCTGTGTCCAATATGGGATGTCTGGGTTTTCTGGAATGGAGTGGTTTGGGAGGGCTCCCCACTTCGCTGCGTGCACGGCAGAAGGCAGGGTGAGCCATGTCCCCAGCAAGCAGCGCCTGTGACAGACCTTGGGAGTATTATTCTCCAGCTGCAGCCTGGTCCCTGGAGACCCGGCTTCGCTGCCTGCAGAGCTCTAGCTGTGGGCTTTCCTTGGCTGCCCTGGAAAGCAGGACGAGGGATTTCAGCTTGACCATGCAGAGTGGAGGAGTGGCCTGCGATGCTGTGTGCTGGGAGCTGCTTCCTCTCGGGTGAGCCTGTGTGGTGGTGACCGAGGGCTCCAGCACCTCTCACTGTGGCCCCCAGGAAGGGAGGACTTGTGCTCTGGTCCTTCCTCCCCCCAGCCTGGCAGCGCTGAGCTGTGGTCCCCTCTGGCAGGTTGTCTGTTCCCTGCTGTGCTGGTGGGGCTCCCTGGCTGTGTTTGCATTTTGAACCCAGTATCTGAGTTGCTTTTCTCTCTGTGCCTGCGCTTCGTGAAAGTGGTGAACAATAAAAACTCACCAGCTGTAGCGGAGGTCAGCCAGCTCCTGTGCCCCAGGCTGCTCTCTTGTCACTGCACAGTTGCTCTTTGTGCACAGGGGCCGTCAGCTTGGAAGTCACGTTTTTGCTCTTAAAACCATCCCCAGGCACTGGTGCGGGGTTCTCAGAGTGATGTACTGGGAGGTATTGCAGCAAACCTTCTTCACGCTTAAGGCAGTGGTCGCTGCCTATTTTGGTGCATCTTGTAAGCAGCTTCCTGGCAAATTTTAAATGAAGGACAAAAGAGGGTAAATGATTGCTGAAAATCATTAATATCTCTGAGCTCCTTTCTGAAAATGATGGTTGTAGGTTGCTGGTGTCCCTGCAGGCTTCTTAAAATGCAAAACCAAACACCCAACCCAACTTCCTGACTGTCACTAGCGCTTTCAAGAGACGCTTCGTTTTGCTGAGCAGTAACGAAATCGCTCTTTGCTGTCCACCAGCTTCTAGCTCTGCCTGTGTCCTCTGGCTGGAGCCGCGATGCCAGACACTGCTGCTCTGCTCTGGCTCCTGCGCTGGTGGCAGAAGGGCAGGGGGGAGGCGGAGGGGTCCAGCCTGAGCCCAGCTGGCCGAGCAGTGGGGAAGGTGTCTGGAGTCCAGCCCCTCCTGCCCTCGGCTGCTCGCTTGGCAGACGCTGTTATCACTGTCTGCAGCGTGTTCAGAGCTGGCCAGACTCGGAAGGATACTGTGGAGAGGTGGCAGGTGAGCTGGGGACTCCCAGGGATGCTGTGTGGGGATAAGGAGAGGGGCTGAATCCCTGCTCCTTGGGCTGGCTCTGCTCAAGGAAAGATTGGGTCTGTTTTAGGAAATAACTGTCTGAAAGAACTAAAACATGAAGGGCAGAGGAGTAGAGTCCTGAACTGCCATGTCTCGTGGTAGGAAGGAAGGGGAGGACCGGGCAGGCTGCCCAGGCAGCAGGTCAGGGATGGAGGTGGCGGCATTTGCTCTTCTCCCCCACCCCCGTGCAGCTGAGCTGTGGAACTGGCTGCTGCAGGATGCCAGGACAGAGGTGAGCCTGGTTCACAGTGCTTCGGTCAGGGGCAGAAGAGTCCACCCAGGAGAGCAGAGGACAGGACCCATTGCTTGATGCTTTTGCGCTTCAGAGGTACCTGAGCTGGACCTGGCTGCTGCACCAGCAGCCTTCTGGTCACGCTGTTCAGGTCATACTGGTGTTTCTAGAGCAAATGAAGGAAGATGGAGATATCTCTGTGGATTACTTACCCTGTCCTGAGGACACGAGGGCTTGTGCAAGCTTACTGTTTATTTGCAAGTCTTCTCCTCTGCTTTGAACTTGCTGGATGGTGTCAGGTGTGGTAGCTATCTTAAAGGTCTCTGCTTGCTACAGGCTCTGGCTCTTGGGGAGGAAGATGCTGCTAGTTCTCCCTCTGCAGTGCAGCTCAGCCTCGTTATTAGACATCAGAGAATCCACGTGGGAGAGATCGACAGGAAACCGGGTGTTATCAGTTCCGCTGCCTGTGCAGCTACTCGCTCCTCATGTCAGCATCCACCACGTGTGTGTGGCTGGAGGCGTTTGACGGGAGTGCTGTCAGTCCGGGGGTGTGAGTGGGTGGCGTGTGATCGTGGCAGAGGCGTCCTTGCCTCCGCTGACAGCGAACTCAGCTCCACCGGGGTGTGTGGAGTGGGGAGGGAGCTTCTCACCCTCCCCATCTCCCAGGTGAAGAAGCGCTTCACCCTGTGGTAGCTGCTGGTTTTGGGGTGTCCCGTGTCCCCTGGTGTTTGTGTCAGGTCTTGGGTAGGATGAGGACACTCCTGCTGCCCTCCCTGCAGCCTGGGAGCTTCTGGGGTCTTGGTGCTGGTTTGTTCCCACTTGTTTTCCAGGCACCGGGGAGGGGAGAGAAAGACCTGGGGCCTCTTCCTCGGCTCGGGAGAGAGGCCAGGGAGAGCGTGGAGGTGAGCTGTTGGCACACTGGGTGTTGGGGAGAGGATGGGCAGAGTGTACCTCAATCAGGAGATGTGCTCACACCACTCGAATCACCCCGGCTAATCCTCTGACAGACCTGACCTATATATGGGGCAGGGGAGGCGGCAAGTCTGCGGTGGCAGATGGTGTCTTAAAGAGCCTGGGCTTGGGGAGGCTTTGGTCCTGCTGGCCAAGGGAGAGGATGGGCTCCTGTTGGCTGCTGAGCAGCTGAGTTCAGCCCAAGCAGCCCCCACAGGTAGAGACCTTTCTAAGGCTGCTGCCTGGCACGGGGGGTCCTGCTCACCTGGGGTGTCACGGGTCTGGGTGGCTGCCTGGGGACCCCTTGTCCTGGCCGAGAAGCACTGAGCAGTGTTGCTGTCTGTGGCTGGCCTCGCTGTGGCATCAGAGGGGCGTCACTTGGGTTCCTCACTCGGCTCTTCCAGGCAGAGCTCCCGGACCTCGGGCAGCGTGGTGTTGGTGGCTGAGTGTGTGGCTGGGTTCCTGAGACAGCGTGGGGCTGGCGTGGACTGAGCCACTTCCCTGCGCTCTAACCCTGTGACTGGGTGTGCAGTGCCCTGTCCTCGCTGGCGCTGGCTGGGCAGGCCTGGCATGGCAGCATGTGGTGTGGCTGGACCTGGCTTTGCCACAGGAACCATCCAGCCTGGCCAGGGAGCACAAGCAGTGCCTGACCTGAGAGCCGAGCTCCATTGATGGCTTCTCCCGACATGGATAGCTGCTGGCTGTGGGGAAGCTGGTGATGCTGGAGCAGGTCAGGAGGGAGTGTCACCACCGCCATCTGTGGCCTCTGCCTGCTGCTGGTGCTCTGCTCAGGATCAGGTTGTGTCCTGGCAGCCTCACAAAGGTGCGGTGCTGCCTCTGCCTGCAAATCTTGGCAAGGTCAAAGTGCAGAGTGCTGTTTTCCTCCCCTTCCCTCTAGTTCCCAGCTCCTGAAACAAAGAGGCTGTAGTGAAGCAGACCTTGAGGGTGATTGTTCAGGTCTGGGCTGACGATTCAGTCCCTTGGTTGTCTCCTCGTCTGAGCACACAGGTCTGACCCTGTCACAGGTCTGTCCCATGCCCTGCCATGCCACTTTCCTGCCCTGTGTGTCCCCTACCACGGGGACAGAAGCAGCTGGCTGTGGTGCTGTTGACAGTTGTGGCAAAGGGAGCTTGCTCCAGGATGCTCCGTGTCCTGGTGGATCCTCAGGGCTGGCATGGTTCCTCCTGTGTGCCTGGATTTGGGGTGAGAGCTGGAGAACTGGCCTGGAGGGAGCTGGGATGTGGCAAAACTGAATCCGGCTGCTCATCGCGATGATGAACCCACTGAATCATTAAATCATTGCCACTGATCTGAGGGGTTTTTTTAAAAAAGGGGTGATGTTACAAATTAATTAGCTCCCTTTTGGTTGTTAGCACTTTGAAGCCCAGCTGTCAGGGCGGGCTGGTTTATAGGCATGACATCAGGGCCGCCTCGCTCGCCTACCTGGGCATTTCTCGGTGCCTCATAACC
>NW_010306359.1:4360-13382 GCF_000700745.2 Antrostomus carolinensis | reverse complement strand
CCCCCGCCTTTCTTTTTTTAATTGCATAATATGCTAGAAAATGATCTGGATTTGGGACTTATTTTTAACCAGAAGAGGCTCACTTCACCCAATCTGATTTTGGATTTAACGCCCAGCAAATGCTTTCCAAAGCTCTTTTTTTTTTTGCGTTGAAACCCTGACTTCTTTTGCCCCCCTCTCCCACTTCACAAGGTCTCTTTGCTTTTAAATGTTTTTCAGATGTTTTGGGGGATGTTTGCAAGCCCTTAGCTACTGCTGGACCAGCGTAGGACGCTCATAATCGGTGTTAGACCTGCCTGGTGCAGTCGTTTTCGCAGGCGTGGATCCCGTTGGGGGAACTGGGAATTGTACTCAAATATGGGAGGCAGGTTTTGTCTCCTAGACGATAGCTGCGTAATAAAGTTCGTATGAGAGGAGTCAGATTTGGGGTTAAAAATCTATTTATATGCCTATTGCAACTTCTCTCTGGGTAGCTTGGGGCTGGAAAGCATCTTCCTTTTTATTTGTTTATTTATTTATTTTTAAATGAGGCAGAAATCTTCATGCCATTTGATTAGTGTTTTGTTAAATGGAAGGAGGGATGCAGGGATGAACAGGATCTCTGATCCTATTAAAAGGGCAGCTGGGTTAATGCTCCAGCACCTCACCACTCCACACAGGAAAATGAGAGAGGAAAGCCAAGTGTTTGCCCTCAGATGTGGAAACCGGGCTGGGCACAATCCTACCTCTGTGTCTCCTCAGAACTTGGCATCTACTGATTCGATGCAGCCCATGGGAGAGGCAGGTGAAGTGTGGTAATGGCCTCTGCTCCTTCTCCTTTTGATGTAGATGGGATAAAACAGCTTGTCTGGTAAACTGGGTCCATGCAGGTCATTGGGGAGAGAGTCAGAGGGAACCTGCCATCCCACAAGACGTGCCTGTCACGGGGACCGTGCTGTTCCACCCGAGGAATCGCAGATATTTCAACCAACCCAACCTGGCTACTCCCTGAAGATGGGTGGTGATGTGGGGCAGGGGCTTTCTGTCCCTAATGCCCTCCCCATTCAGACACAACATGATATTGTTTCTCTGTCACAGCACAGCGATTCCTCCAGTGCTCTGCGTTTGGGGGGATCTTTGTGTCACAAACATAACGGTGACAAAATGAGGCTGGGACTGTGCTGCGTGCAGGAGCATTTCCAGGTGCTCTGAAACAGCCTGGAAGAGGCAGCACTGGGGATTGACCCGCCCTGCTTACTCCTCGCTCACAAATGATTTATGGTGCAGGGCAAGTTTGGTAAAATTCCCTTTGTTTCCTTCTTCAAAATCTGCTGTCTGACCAGGAGCTGCGTTTCTGCTGATTTTTGTTCTTTAGAAAGCCCTACGGCATTCTTTTGTTCTCAAATGAAACCTGACGTGGCTGTAGCGAGGGACAGGCTTTGATGGGAGAGAAGTGGAAGACAAATGGTGCATCTGGAGCAATGAATCCTTGCTCTGGTGCAAAAGCTGTTCTCTCTGTGGCTGGTAAGTCTTACCCGAGGAAGCAGAGGCTGCTGGCATTGCCTCAGCTCCCACATGGATTCAGAGTATGGGACTGGGAGTGCTCCCTGGGGTCCTGGAGGAGGGTGCTCAACCCTTCAGGAGACACCAAGCTCCTTTGAAGCACTTCTGGGCAGGTGCCCCTGTCCTCAAACTGGGACCGTTGGGATGGAAGGTCTTGGCTGCAGCAGTGGAACACAGTGCAGAGAATGGTCACGGGGATCAGACCAGCTGACCTGGCGGATCATCGTCTTCACCTGTAATTTATCTGAGTGTAGGAACTGCATTTCCTGCGCCAGTAGTTCAGTCTTGTGCCATCAATTAAATAAACCCATGAGGTCAGACAACGCCTGTATCGTCGTGTGCCAAAGGGTTGTATCTCCTGACTTCAGTGGGAAGGGTTCTCTGAGGAAACCGTGGCTTGAGCCTCGCTCCCCTTCCCTTGGTGAACACTTTTGTAAAAAAAAAAAGGGGAATTAATTGAATTCATTGTAAGAACCTGGGTGGATTGTGTTTGTAGTCCCAGGCTTTATAGTATTCCCACTTTATAGTGCTGCATCTGCCAGGAAATTTAAAGGAGCGTTCAGTATATTATCTGTAGCTTGTGCACCCATGTGCAGATATTTGGGGACAGAGGTTGTGGAGTTTACATCTCTGGAGATGTTCAAACCCACCTGGATGCCATCCTGTGCAACCTGCTGTAGGGAACCTGCTCTGGCAGGGGGGTTGGACTGGATGATCTCCTGAGGTCCCTTCCAACCCCACCAGTCTGGGATATGGTGAACGTATGCAAGCGGTAAATTTGCTGCCAAGTGCGCAAGGGCTTGAGTTTTAGAGATGCTGTTTGAATTCCTGCTTGGAATTCACCAGCGTTCACATGATGGACCAGAGCTCTGCGTTAAGGTGGCTTCTGCATCCTCATCACGCTGCTGTGGGCTGAGAGCGAGTTATTGACGCGGGGAGATTTCCACTTGTGACTGTTCAGGGTAAGCGAGGAGGGGACGGAGCGGCCAGTCTGTCCACACCAGGGTGGGCTTGGGGCAGTGGTTTGGGTGGGAAGAACGGGCTTCAGGCTTGGCTGGACTCATCGGGCTCTCCTCTTTCCTTTCAGATATATGTTGGGGAAAGGAGGAAAGCGGAAGTTTGACGAGCATGAAGATGGGTTGGAAGGCAAAGTGGTGTCTCCTACTGACGGTCCCTCTAAGGTGTCTTACACCTTACAGCGTCAGACTATCTTCAACATTTCCCTTATGAAACTTTATAACCACAGGCCATTAACCGAGCCAAGCTTGCAAAAGACAGTTCTAATTAACAACATGTTGAGGCGAATCCAGGAAGAACTCAAACAAGAAGGCAGCTTGAGGCCCGTGTTCGTGACCGCTTCGCAGCCCGCCGACCCTCTCAGCGACAACTTCCGCGAGGCCCAGCCGGCGTTCAGCCATCTGGCCTCCCAGCCCCTTCTCCCCACTGACTTGGTAAGCACTACGCCCCTGGAGTCTTGCCTCACCCCGGCCTCTTTGCTCGAGGACGACACTTTTTGCACTTCCCCGACTATCCAGCACGATGGTCCGACAAAAACACCATCTCCTGCTCTCCAACCAGAAAAGGACAGCTTCTCCTCAGCCTTGGACGAAATCGAGGAGCTTTGTCCAGCACCTACCTCCGCAGAGGCAGTAGCAGCCGAAACATCAGCCCATGACTCTAAGGACCACCCCAGCCAGTCCAACGTTCAAAAACCCGAGGGTCTCCCGGAGAGCAGAACGGCCGAATCCAAACTCATGGACTCGCTACCTGGCAACTTTGAGATCACGACTTCCACAGGTTTCCTCACAGACTTGACCCTGGATGATATCCTGTTCGCTGACATCGATACGTCCATGTATGATTTTGACCCCTGCACGTCTGCCACGGGAGCTGCCTCAAAAATGGCTCCTGTCTCAGCAGACGAGCTCCTCAAAACTCTCGCTCCCTACAGCAGTCAACCAGTAACTCCAAATCAGCCTTTCAAAATGGACCTCACAGAACTGGATCACATCATGGAGGTGCTCGTTGGGTCTTAAAATAGAGAAATATAGCAACTTTTATTTTTTATTTTATTTTATTTTAATTTTAAGTACCAGTATATACACTTGGTAGTCTCTCCATAGTCCCTCCTACCCCCATACCCCCTCGATTCACAGCACTGTGCATGCGTCCTTGCTTGCCTTTTTTGAAAAGAAAAGGATCACACTAGTTTTTGCTTCAAGCAGAGTTGGAGTGCCTTCATCCACCTATGACCACTTCTAATGTATTTTCTTTTTTTTTTTTTAAAGTGGTTCCTCAAGGAAGACCGAATATCCCGGTATAGGAGAAGAATATGTATTGTAGACAATGTTATGTTATTACAAAAAAAGGAAAAAAAAAAAAAAGAAGAAAAAAAATTGTAAAAGCTAAGCACAAGGATTATGTTGGGGAAAAGCTGTAAATTGCATGTGCATATTTGTCTATTTTTTCTATAAGTTTTATTGCAAGAGGTTAAAAAAAAAAAAAAAATATTATTTAGATAATCTCAATACCATTTTAGCCCTGTATAGGTTGACTTAGCAATTCAGCCTTTTGGAGGCATTAACCTGCTCCTCTTTAAGTGTTGCATTTACCTGGCTGTTTAGAAACTGCTGCCCAAATTTATTTTATATTTTTGTACAGATTCTGCAGTTTATGATATTGTTTTTTCTAAAAAAAAAAAAAAAAAAACCAAAACAAATGCCGTTTATACACACACACACACACACAGACACACAAAAAAATAGCTATTTTGATAGGATTTGCTCACATAGTTCCTGCGTAATTCAGATGTACAAGAACCACTTGTACTTTTATACAGAGTTGTAACGTTTTATATGTGTATGGTGCAAAGAGAAAATTGGATCAAATAAGCCTGCAGTCGGTTTCCCTGAAGGCAAAAACAGAAAAAAAATATATATTAAGTGCTTTAAGAAAGGGCGGGGAAGCTGCTTCCGTGGGAGTTTCACAAGTGTTTGCTCCCTGCTGTACCCACTGCGCACTACTGTGATCCCCCAAAACTTAGAGCCATGTCCTTTTCCAACACCTACGTGAAGCAGTTGGCAGGAAACAGTTGTGGAACTTCTTCACCCGGAAAGATCCTGCGTGCCACCGTGACCGCAGCTCCCAGGAATGGTTTTTGAGGGGGGGGAGAAAACATCCCCATCACCCACCAAGAGCCAACCTCTGTCAGCAACCTTCCTGAGCGCCGGGCACGCCTGCGGAGCGGGCAGGAGACCGGCGTTGACAGCGTCCGCTCGCCCTTTCTTGGAGCATTTCTCCTTCCTTCCTTCCTTCCTTCCTTCCCTCTTCCCACCTCACTGTGCTAAGTGCTGAAAAAAACACAAACACAAACAAAAGGCAACTTCAGTATTAACTGCAGTGAAGCTCATCTCTTACCTGCACTGGATGGACTTTGCTTTAATATCCATTGCTGTCGAAACTGGAGCCAGTCGCGTCCCACCACTCGGCATCTCGTGAGAGGGTTTGGTTTCCTGTATCATCACCTGCGTTACCTGCTTTACACTTTATCAACCCGTTTTATGATGAATATACAGACACAGCTTTCTATGCATGGGCCCGTTCCCCGGAACACCTGAGAAGTCTTCTCATTACTGCACCAATAGCTTTTTTTTGGTTTTTTTTTAATTACCTTTTTTTTTTTAAGTTCATTGTGGTGTAGATTTAATTTAAAAAAAAAAAAGAAAAAGAAAAAAAAAAAAAACCCCAACAACCCCACATTTTAAATGTATCACGCCTATTGCTGAAGTTGCTACAGCATTTTAGGGGTTTTGTTTGTTTGTTTTCCTTTTTTCAATGGTACTTTAGCTGTTGAGCGCCGGTTACAACCTATATTGTTGACATGACATGCCTATGGCTTCTTTAGGAATAACTTTTATATTTATTTAAGAAATTTTAAATTATGTTTTAACGTCATTTGGCAATATTCAGTCAATTCTGCTCCCTTCTTGTCATGGATGAAATTGGGTCTTGTCTGCCTTTTAAGGAGGCGGCTTTTATATAAATTGGCACTTTAAAACGGGCCATATATCTATTTATTAGCGCGTAGCGAGTTAGGTGTGAGAGATACACACAGCCAGAGCGTAACGGCGGATGGGTTTTGCAATGAAGGAACTCCTAATCAAAACAAAATGCATCGTGTGTAATTATGAAACGTGCTTCTGGCTCCTGATTCCTCTGCCAGGGCGAGATGTGGGGCTGGGGGAGAAGGGAGGGACCTGGCTGAGGGGGGTGGGTTTGTGTGTTTTGGGGTTGTTTTTTTCCACACTGAGCTCAGTGAAGCAGCAGGACGCTGATGGATTTGCAGTTGTT
Organism: Antrostomus carolinensis; assembly: GCF_000700745.2. Taxonomy (NCBI): domain Eukaryota; kingdom Metazoa; phylum Chordata; class Aves; order Caprimulgiformes; family Caprimulgidae; genus Antrostomus; species Antrostomus carolinensis. Next base: position 7,490 of record NW_010306359.1, on the reverse strand, counting down.
TCCTTACACAGAATAATTTTTTAAAAACTCAATAAGTTATTGATTCAAAGAGCAACCCATTGACCAAGCGGAGATTTAGGGACCACGGGAAGGGGCCGGGGACTGCTCCGTCTCACACCTGGCAGTGACCGGACCTCGCTCAGCCCCACTCCTCAGCCCTCGTAGGAAAACAAACAGCCCTGCTGGATTCTGCACCTCTTGTAACTGGGAGTAACTGGGAAAACGTTAGCCAGGTGAGATGGGGGGGGGTGTGTCTGTCTGCACAAACCCACAGGCACACAGAACAGCAGCAGGTCACACGGTGACGTGGTGAGCGCTGGCCCTACCGTGGGCAAACGCCCATTTCCAGGATGCTGGAGCTGCCCCTGGTTTGGGATCACTTGTGTGTTTACACCAGTAACCGCACTGGGGCCAGTTCTGGGGAGCTGGGCTGTCAGTGCAGTGGGATTAGTTGACATTTTTCTATCTGCAGCAGCGGTGACAATGAGCTCTAAATCCCTTCAGCGCCGGGAAGCCGATGTCTGCGCACCCTTGGTGCTGAAGAACCACATCCTGTGGCAGAATCCTGATGGGAATCCCATGGGATTGTCCCATGGGCCATGACCACACCTGAGGTAGGGGACGAGGTGAAGGGTTAGCGAGGCTGGTGCTGCTCCCTCACCTCAGGGAAGGGCTCGAGCTGCAGCTTTGTCCCCACAGGGTCACTTGTCATCTGGAGAGTGGCCTTTGCCATGGTCCTAACAGCAGCCACATCTCCAACACCTACACCAGGGCTGGAGAGTGACATTAATGTGCAATGAAGTGACAAGATGGGAGCAGAATAAAAGAGCTTTGGCTTTGAAGTGATTTTTTTTTTTCTTGTTTTGTTTTTCATAAATTATTTATTCTTTTTTTTTTTTTTTTCCTTCTGTAAATATATTTATTTTATTGTGAAGCTAACACCATCTGGATTGTAACATGTACAGAATGTATGGTAGGAATGTATTCTCTTGTAGGAATGTAAATCTGTGTGAAAAAGGGTATGGGAGCCACATTCAGAGAAAATGAATTGAGTTCCAGGCAGGAGATCCATGGTTCATGTGACTTCTTTCTTTTTCCCCCCCCCTTCCCTCCCCACTCTTTTTCTAATATGGGTCTGGTTGTTTGAAATATGCAAAAAAAAAAAAGTTATGGGTAAGGGACAGATTTCTGTTCAAAATTCACCTTAGTCAGGTTCCTACCCCATCAGCTTCTTGAGATGGGCGTCCCCCCCTGCCCCACTGCTGGAATCTGCACCAGGAACAAACGCCGCCACCTCCATCCTGCTGGCCTGGGAAATGGTTGGAAAAAGGTGATTTATTTTTAATTTTATTTTTTTAAACACACACATGGGAGGGCTGAAGAAGGTGCAGGATGTTCCCTCCAGCCCTAGAAGTTGCGACAGAGCGGAAGGCAAGGCCAGACAAGAAGCCATGACCGCGCACTCGACACGTGCGGCAGAGAATTTGCTTCCTCCACTTCAAACTCCCTGTGTGCAACCAGCTGGTCCTTGGCCACCACGGGTCCTCTCCTGGCCCCCCAGAGCCCTGTTTGCAAGGAAAGGGAACTTCCCTCTTCCAGAAACATCGTTTAGATGCAGCAACCAGGCACTTTCCTTGCAGGCAGCTGGAACAGAAGAGGGTTAAATACAGACCTCACGACAGGTAGTTTAGTTTCCCCCCCTCAATGCTGTGTGGCAAGAGGCTGGGTTGTTAAAAACCAATGTTTAAAATCCAAAGTTTACACTTTTCTCACCATTAAATTGAGTAAATGGTAATGGGTCCTGGCTGACAAACGGTTTAATTCAAACTCTGGTGTTTTGTGGATTATTTTTGTTCTCATTACAGGGTTTTTTTTTTCGGTTTCCCCCTCCCCATCAGATTTCAGGATCCTGCTTCTGTGCAAGTTGCTTTTCAGTGCTTCTATGAATTAATGAGACTGAACATTTTTAAAGTAATTCGTTCTTTTTTAAGCACTTTTTTTTTTCTGAAAATAAGCCTAATGCAAGTTCTGGAACCTCTTTAAAAAACACAAATTGCAGATATAAAAAAAAAATAAAAAAATAATAATAATAAAAAATCCCAACCTCAACTCCTATCTAGTTCTGAGCGTAATCCATACTAACGCCTGTGAAGGCCAAGATTCTGGAAAAGGTGTAAATAGTGTGACATGTTCAGTGCATGGTTGTTTGAACAGGGCTTGTTATTGTCAAAAAAAAAAAGAAAAAAAAAAGAAAAAAAAGGAAAAAAAATAAAAGAAAAAGGCTGTATTGCCCCTTCCCCTCCCACAGACCTTAGAGCTGTGCCTTTTCTATGCAATATTACAGACATATACATCTGAAACCAGATGACTGTATTCACACGTAGGTATGGGCTGTAATCAAAAACCAATTGGACAAATGTACATGGAAATGAGCAGTCTTACTTTTGTAGTTTTATATTATACAATAAACAATTAAAAGATATTCTGGCTTCGTTCTTTTCCCCTCCACAAAAGAGGAAGAATCTGCCCGGTTTCAAGACGTGCTGCTCTTTAGGGACTTAAAGCCCAACGGGAAACAGCCGCTACCTTCATCCACCGCTTCACTTACAGGTGCCTCTTCCCCCTCAGTGCTCAGGTGAGGGGTGTTCGCTCTCGGTGTTTGGGGACACGGGACACGCAGAGAAAGGAGAAGTGGAAGAATTAAAGCCACACAGGGATTGAATTCCTGTCTGCTCGGCAAGCGCTGTGCTCAGAGGGGTGAAACGCACCCAGAATGCGGTGTGAACGCTTTCTGACCAACGTTTCCAGTTGTTCTTGCATCGACCTGACACGGGACACGGGGAGATGCTGCTGTTGTGCTCCCAAAGCTGCTCCGGTTTTGTTCCCACCTACTTTTGAAGAGCTCATTTTCTCACTTGCACCTTGTTAGTAAGAGATTCCTCCAGCTCAAACACCGAGCTGCCAGCAGAGCTGCCTTTTCCCGTCCTTAAACCAGTGGCTCCCCACAAGCTCCAGCTCAGCGAGGACAAGCCATTGCTCTTGGCTTTTAAAATGGGGTTCCTGTGTGGGGAGCTGCTGAGCTCCACCTCCCTCTAGTGTCTGTCCCAGTCCGGAGGGATCCCCAGCAGCT
>NW_010306359.1:352-4309 GCF_000700745.2 Antrostomus carolinensis | reverse complement strand
GGGCTCAGCACCAATGTGAGGTGGATGAGGTTCAGGTCTGAGGTGTCTCACACCAACACCACACCAGAGGCACTTACCTTGTTTCTCGGGGTGACAAGAATCTGGGGTGCCCTCTCTTGATGAGCATCTGCCAACATGCCCCAGCAGTGGGGTTTCCAGGCAGCGCTGAGCAGTGGCTCCTTGTCAGCAGCGATGGCCAGAGCTGGCCCAGGTCAGTGGTCAGCTCTGCTGCTGCTCGGTACCACCATGAGCCAGTGCAGGAACTCCCCAGCTGACACCAGCCTCTAAGCTCCTCTCTGGGCCCAAATAACTGCAGCCAGGCAGTCACCAGCCTCCACAGATTCCAGGCCATCTAGTCCAACCCCCTGCAGTGAGCAGGGACATCTTCAACCACATCAGGTTGCTCACAGCCCCAACCAACCTGACCTTGAATGTTTCCAGGGATGGGGCTTCTACCACCTCTCTGGGCAACCTGGGCCAGGGTTTCAACACCCTCAGCGTGAAAAATTTCCTCCTTAGCACCCTGGTCCCACCACGCTCCCAGTGCCCTCATCCAGGAGGGACAATGCTCCCTTCTAACCTGCACCTCCAACCCAGGCCCGGAGGGACTGTGTTCCTCCCAGTGTTGGCACCAGGACTGAGCCCTGCTCCCAGCTCTGCCCGCACAGCAACCTGGGCCAGGGTTTCAACACCCTCAGCGTGAAAAATTTCCTCCTTAGCACCCTGGTCCCACCACGCTCCCAGTGCCCTCATCCAGGAGGGACAATGCTCCCTTCTAACCTGCACCTCCAACCCAGGCCCGGAGGGACTGTGTTCCTCCCAGTGTTGGCACCAGGACTGAGCCCTGCTCCCAGCTCTGCCCGCACAGCAGAGCCAGCTGCCCTGGACCATTGCACATCTACTCACCAGAGAAACCACAGAAAACAGGAAAAAACCAAAACCAACCAAACCCCTCCAGCCACAGACAACATTTCATAGAGCTGCTCAGAGGAACCACAGCTCACCCATCAGCTGAGACATGTCCGTAGGGATGCTGGCTCCACGGTGGAGCTGTGCAAGGAGCTGTTTCTCCTGGTCCTCTCTTGCCCTTTTCCTCTGGGCACCTTCACCTCCACTCCCGCTGAGCCCACAGCCCCCCCTGCCTCCATCACTGGTGGCTGTGGGCTCCTCTCAATGCCTGGTCCCTGCGTGCAGCATCTCCAGGCAGCTCCTCTCCCTTCTGAAGGAACTGCCTTAGCAACTGGCAGCAGGCCAGCAAGATCATGGGTTTTTCCTCCCACTCCCCACTTCTCCTCCAAATAACGAGATAGCCAGGGAGGGGGAAGGAGCCGTAAGACCTCGTGTGCTGTGGCCACAGGAGCCTGGTGTGTGCCAGTGAGCTGGGCACACCTACCGACTTCCAAAACTCATCCCCTAGGACTGATGCTGCAGGTACGCCAGGTGCTCCGGGGTCACGGGCAGGGAGGTTTCCTTCTAGTCCTCCTTCCTTCTCCCTTTTTCCCCCCAAAAGCCATTTGATTCCTCCTCAAACATCTCCAGATCTAGAGCATCTCCCAGGGGAAAGCACATCACAGGGCACAGAAGGAACAAGTTTCAATTGCCCATTTCTGCAAGGATTTCCTTCCATTCTTCTGGCCCCGCCTTACCCACCTCATGCTACTCTCCCCGGACTATTTCCTCTCCCATTTCCTCTCCTTTTCCCCCTATTCACTGGGTTTCCTCCTCCTCCCCCTGTTCCCTCCCCTGGCTTTCTCTCCCTGGTGCAGTTTGGCCTACAGCCTTCATGATTTGCTGCCTTTACGTCTCCTTTCCTGGTATGAGCAGGGATGAGATGGATTTTGTGCTTGTGCCAAGCTCTGCAGTTATTAGAGAGAGGGGGAAAAAAAGAAAAAGGAAAAAGAAAAAAAAAAAGGAAAAGCCCTGAAACCCTGGAATTTTGCTAGAAGACAACACCCATCAGGGTAACATCAGCCTGGCTTTCCCTGCACGCTGCCTTACGGGGATGTATTCAGCTGCTCCAAATGGATTTTTACTCCCAATCCCTCAGCAGAGCTAATGGGACCAGTTCCTGCTGTGTGGGGTCTGCACCGGGGTGGGAAGCTTGGAGAGACAAACCTCCCTTCCCTCCACTCTAATGTTGTCACCCACCATCAGCTTTTTCCTGCCTCAGGCCTGCCAGGGGTTCATATCGTTGCAGCCAAGGTGGCACCTTCAGTCAAAGGTTTCCTCCTAAATCCTTCAGCGTTGTCACACACGGTGATCTGCGCCTCTTGCTGAGAAAGCTCGGTGAAGATTTGCCTAATATCACCTTAAAGTAAGGGGAAAAAAAACCCCCAAAACAGGAGAACCTCACTGGAAAAATCCAGAGGGAAACTTCAACAGGGATGAGGGAGGCTTTGAGTCCTGACTGCAGACAGCAGCGTTTCTGAGCACGGCCAGGCAGCTGGCTCAGAACACGAACCCCGGGGGCTATCGATTTCAAAACAGCCATTTTTAAGCACAGCCCTCTGCTTTCACACCTCTCACCTCCAGCAAACGGAAAGAAGCTGCTTCTCCTGCCCTGAATAGGACCAAGGGTCACTTCAGCCCCAGCTCCAGAAGACAGACAAGTTAATGCTCTGATTTCAGGGCTGAGGAGCACTTCTTCTCTGTTGGGAAAACATCTCAAAAAATGGAGTTACCTAGAGGAGACTGGCTGACCAGTGGTGCAGGTGGACCAGAGCATCTTGCTTCCCCCTCCAGGTCACAGACACAGACCTCTGTGAATGTGGCTGCAAGGACAGAGCTTTAGGCTACTACAGGGTTTGAGGAAGGTCTGGTGAGCTGTGCTGCCAGACCTTGGCTCTCACTGGGTGAAAGCAAGAGTGGGGTCTGGACCCAGATCATACCCCCCAGGAGGAGACATGGACAGATGGCAACAGCAGCAATACCCAAAAACCACAGAGGGGTTGGGCCAGTGCAGCCCAGCTCCAGCAGCAAGACTTGATCCTGGCTGGGGAGCCTGTGCCCAAGGAGGGGCTGGAGGGGGTGTCAAGACTGGAGCAGCTCAATTCCAGGATCTCAAAAGCCTTTGGGGGGTTACTTGTGGGTCTCAGAGGGTTACCTGTGGGTCTGGGGCCTCCACAAACAGCAGCAGCTCTGTCTCCTGCCCTGTGACGCTGTCACACAGGGAGAAAGCAAAGCCCAGGCTACACCATCAGCATGGACCTGAGCTGGCTGAGCTCCAGTGGTGTCACGGTTCCTCGGACCAGTTCCTCCTGCTGATGAACCTGGAGAGAGCACTGACTCACAGCTACCTTGGCTGGGGAGGGAAAACTGGATTTTGCTGCTCTGGGAGCCTGGTTGCTCCCATCATGGAAAGGAAAAGGGTTCAACTCTCTCTCTCACTGCTTATTACTGCAACCCTAGCTCTGGATGGTTACGTTTGTATAAATAACCCTAATGCAACCAAAAAAAATAAAGTATCACCTGGTCACCTCTGCCACTCAAGCTGGGTTGTTGAAAAGCCTCAACTTAATGGGTTGGGGATCACCAGTGCACCCAGAAGTACTTGCAGAAAGGAGAAGGATCACGATTTGCACATCCCCGCTGCGTGATGGGGCAGCGCCTGGTGCACGGCGAAGGCTCCCGGGACGGCGGCGATACAGAAGCACAGCGAACACACCCAGGAAAAATTGCAAGCTGCTGACAGACGCTGCGGGAACAGAGCGAGGGCCCAAACACATCCAGTGAATCATCTGCTACAAATTGGTTCAACCAGTTTGAAGTCCCACACCCGAAAGCAAAGACGCTCCCGGACTGTGTAATCCCAGGCAAAGGAGTGGGGGAGAAAGGGAGAGAAACGTGCTGGGCAGGAGGGACGGCTCTCTGACCTGGCCCTGGGGATGAGCTGGGAAAGGTGGCGAGTCCCAGCTTGCTCCCTCCTGCCAGAAACTCTTATTCCTGCTTTCCCCTCCA
>NW_010306359.1:0-334 GCF_000700745.2 Antrostomus carolinensis | reverse complement strand
CCCGCCCTCCCCCCCGCGCGCCAGCCCCCCAGCCGCTCCCTCCGGGCAGGAGCTGGCACCCGGAGATCAAATGAGCCTAGAAAACAAGTCCCAGAGGGGACAGGAGACACAGGGGATGAAGTGAACGAGGCTGGGGAAGGAGAAGGGCTCCAAGGGGTTGGGACTCGTGGAATGGAAGTGTCCTGGGAACAGATGGGAGAAAAAAATCTGCCCTTTCCCCAGCCCACGGGCTGCTCCTGAGGGGTAGTGAATCCACTTGGCTCCCACTAACTTCACGTCTCAACCTGAGCCAGGGTCAGCGCTCTCCAAAGGTGAGGATAAAATAATAATAATA
>NW_010306358.1:0-13007 GCF_000700745.2 Antrostomus carolinensis | reverse complement strand
GTCCCACTGTGGGTCAAACCCCCACACCCAGAAAAGCAAGGGAAACTCAAGCAGCGTTGTTCTTACCCTGCAAATACATCTGCAGCTAATTGGCATGGCACAGCATTTTCAAAAGCACCACATTGGGGCTTAGGAGCTTTACCCATCCCCAAGCAGGTGCAACTACTAAGAAGAAAATGAACTCTATCCTAGCAAAACCAGGACAACTTCTATGCATCAAATCACTTTGAAAATTCCCTCTGAGCTTAAAAGTCACTTTGGTGACAGGAGCTGCTGTTTCTGGGCCTTTCTAATGGCAAGCCCGGGAGAAGGGAGAGCAGAGGGAGACAAGCCTTTCCTTGCATGGGAGGGTGCTGATCCACAACCTGCGGGGAGTCCCCTCACACAGAGACAATTTTACTGAGACCCAGCTGGTCCCAGGAACCCCTGGGCTCCTGGAGACTGCCCCAGCCTCGCAGGAAATGGCCAGGGATGGTAGGCAGCTATGCTGAAGAGTTCTTTGAACCAAAGGACTTGGACTTTATCCTGTAATGCCTTTCCTATAACGAGTGACATCTAAATTATCTCTCACAGCAGCTAGTATGTGTGTCAGTGCTGGCTGGGTCCAGCCGTTTGCCAACAAAGAGAGCTTCTTTGGGAGTTTCTATGTGATCTCATAAATATATGCCCTTGCTCACAGGTCTGCTCACCCACAAACAACAACGCAACACTAATTAACTCCTCAGAAGTGCTCTCTTAGCCCTTGGTTCCTGCTGTCTTTCTCCAGCTCTGCTGCTGTTTCTTCTTTGATAGATTTTATTGTGCTCAGGAGAATCCCAACATTGCAGGCACTGCCTGACGGCAGGGCTGTCCAAGGCTGGCTTCCATTGGACAGTTGCAATGATTTTTGACTTCTTTTTGAAGCGGTCCTTCCTCCACCTTACAGGTTTTTCCCCTCAATAACTGCAGAACCTTTTTTGAAAAGATACAAGCTGACACAGCTGGTTGATGTCAGGAAAACTGTCAGTTACTGTATGGGCAGAAATGAGCCTTCTGGGAGATGCAATACATTATTCATCATCTTCCGAAGATCATCTAAAGGTCAGGCTATTTTGGCCTCCAGGTGGATAAGATATGCATTCAGACTTATGGGCCAGCTACGGTTCCTACACCTGAAAGCCTGAGGTATTACACAAGGTGATTGCATCAGAAACCTGAAAAGCAGAGATGGCTTCATAGCTTTGCAGATGACCGTTGCAGGAATCAGATAGCTATTTACTGGGTTTTGGAGACACCCTCCCTCTACTGTGTGGGGAGAGAATCAGTGCTTCAGGCTGTGCAAAAAGGTAGCGCTTTTCTGTTTCGCTGCTGAGAAACTACAATTTTTACCAGTTTTTCTCCTAACTTTTGGATCTGCACAGTCAGAGAATGAAAGTCTATCAAAACTTCATCTTAAAAGACAAATATATGAATTCAGTTCAGAGCAGCTACCTGCCAGGGCCAACATGGCAAGGTGCTCGAGGGCAATCAAGGCAGGGCAGATGCCTCAACTCTCATCTCTTGCTGTCAGGGTTGAGTGTTTTAATTTTTCCAAGATGTCCAGTTTCCTAGGGGTGCACAGTACTGTGGGGGTTTTGCTTTGACAGTCATATAGTCATTCATCCCCCAGCCATGCTTTTTGGCCAATATTCAAAGTATCTTTGGGAGGTGTTTAACATTACAGAAAGTTTAAAACATTTCCCTCTTAAAAACAAAATACAATTACCTAGTTAGGTGGAAGCTTTTAGGGTGCTGTATCAAGCTATATCAGGAAAATATACAAAATAAATTTAAAAAAATATAGGTTTTCTGTATCTGGGATTTTAAAAGTCAGTGACTGAAAGATGATCGGTCCCAGTGCGTTAACAAGTAGAAATATTGTTTGCATCCAGGAAATACAAAGCATTCCCTCGTACCCCTAGAAATACCAGGGTATTTTCTGTCTGCTCCGATGCTGCCTTTGTTTTTACTGGTGAAGACTGGCACATCGGAAGGGCTTAAACTACAAGAGATTCTCATATCCAAATTTGTGCCTCTCATTCACTCTGCAATATACATGTAATTAAAAGGACTAACAAGTACAAACAGAAAAAGAAACACATCAGGCTACTAACTGTAGCAATGATGTAGGATAATGTGTCATCTTCTTCTACCTGAGGAACACCTGTAAACCCAATACAGTGATTTTTTTTTTTTTTTAATTGTTTGGAAAATAGACTGTAACACCATGGATTGGTCATTGGTCAAACTGCAAAAATTCTACAATTTTAATTGCAGTCATCAGCTCTCACAGTCCTGTGCTGTCCCCTGTAAGCAGTATCTGGGGCTTTGCTGGGCTGCCATTTTCCAGGCTGCGTAGTGCTCGCTGTGATGGTGAATGGTGGCTTCTGCAGTTGTGGCTATCAGCCTGCACAGGGTTCTTCACTTGCTCCTTTTATCTTACTTGAAGGCTGCTTTGTATATCTCTCAGCTTCAACCAGCTCTGTGTTTGATCCCCCAATCGATGCCCGATTTGAGGCATCAGCTCATGTACTATCCTGTTTGGAGGTAGTTGGTGAAACATAAAACCTGATTGTGTTTCTGCTCTCTGCTTGGATGAGTGCAAAGCAGCACACCTGGCCATGATGGAAAATGCAATATACATGCACACACACCACTGCTGGTGAAAAGCATTAATATGTCCCAAATCCAGACTTAGAAAGATGTTGAATAGTTTGGAGTTACGCTGGGGACCACTCTGCTGTCCCTCACCATCAGGTGCAGACAGTAAGAGGGGGCTGGGTGCCAGGGGAAGACCCACATAATGAATTACCTGGTGCAGAGTTCAGCTGGTCATGCAAGAACTGTAATGAGCTCCTCTGTATTTTAAATTACATCTAATTTTCTGGTTTCCATATGAGACAGGAACCAACCCCACCAAGCTGTGATGTGCTCTGGCACACAGCGTCCTACCTAGTTGACACCCAACAATGGACTTGGAAAAGCCTCATTCAGTGCCTGCTTTGCCTCAGTCTTCCTGGCAAGGTCTCAGCCTGGTTTCATAGACTAGGGAAGAGAGGCACTTCCCACACTACAGGAGGGTCAAGCTAGGAACTGCGGAGGTAATCTGCGTACACTCAAGTCCATGGGACCAGAGAGGATGCGTCTGAGGGTGCTGGGGGTGATGGCCATTCTCACTGTGAGGCCACACTCTCTCATCTCTGGAAAGTCACAGCAACCAGGAGAGGTCCTTGATGACTGGAGAAAGATGCCTGCCTTCAAAAAAAAAAAAAAAAAAAAGCAGAAAGAAAAATCTGGGGAAGGACCCGCTGGTCAGTCAATCCAGTGCCTGGGAAAATGATGAAGTAAGTTCTGAGGGACTCTGTGTCCACATCATGAAGGACAGGAGAGTGACTGGGAATAGCCAGCATGGGTTCTCAAAGGGCAAAGTGTACCTGACCAGCCTGCCTGCCCCTGTGATGGAATAAGCAACCCACTCTGCAGGGGTGAGCAAGGCAGTGGATGTCCCTTTCCTTGGCTTTAGCAAGTATTTCACCACATAACATCCTTCCTTGTAGACAAACCGAGGGCGTATGGGCTGCATGAATGGACTAGAAAGTGGGTGAAAAACTGTCTGTGTGCTCAAGCTCCAGAGGGAGTGGTCATAGATTCAGAGTCCATCAGGCAGCCAGTTATGAGCTTTGTGGTCAATACTGGGGCAAGAACTGGAGCCAGCAGGGGCACAGAGAGACTCGGAACATCCATCTCTGAAGATTTTCAAAACCACTCTGGTAGTATTTTCTCTGCCTCCTACCAATGCAACAGACACTCTTGCATGGACTACAAGAAATAAACATTTTTACTTGGCTTATTCTTAAATGCCTAGTAACAGCCAGAGCAAAAAAAAGTACCATTTCCTGAGTGAAGACATGAAGGACTCTTAGGAACAGAGATACTGTGACTGGCCCAAGGGCAGCATAAGGGCAGGAAGGTGAGTGCCTGGGGCTCCGTCAACACTGGGTCTCATCACCTTGGTATGGGACTTCATGAAATGATTGAGAAAGCTGCTAGTGGCTTTCCAACAGTTTAGTTGGAATTTGGCCTGGAGTGAAGTCAACAAGAAAGAAAAAAGCCTCTAACATCAAAGCTTTCCTTTCAGGGTCAATTTACACCCTCAACTTGTCTGTTGTCTGAGTCAATCTAACAGCTTACTGCTGAGCAGGAAGGGTTTGCTTACCTCCAAGGACCCCAACCCTCTCCTGCTCGTCCAGCTCCCTGGTCCCACCACCTTCTCTGCTGAAGAACTCATCAGTCCCTGCTGTCAGCTACCTGGGGTGTCCAGAGACAAGCAGCAAAGAGCAGGAGCTAGAGGGAAGGAGCAGGACTTGCCCCTTTCTGAAGTGCTGAGCTGTTAGGTTGGCTCAGCCACCTCCTGTCACCTCCTGCCAAAGGGCTGGGTGGGAGGGAGGGAGAAGGGGCTAACTGAGCTGTCTTGCTGCAAAAGAAAATCCTGCCCTTGGAAGTGCACAAGACCAAATTTCCCTAATCTAGTGCTGGCAAGATCACTTGAATAGGCTCAGCATGGAAGAGATTCCCTGGTATGTGGCAATGGTCCTCCCGGAATGCTCACCCTAAGACAGACACTGGCGGCCCTGCTTGGTCTCTGCACAGCAGATTGCGGGAGTGTTTCCCACCGCAGAGGGGAGGTCACTGACTCTGTCCCCTCAAGTGCTCAGAAGGGCAAAACCACAATTACCAGATGGATGTTTTTCTTCCATCTACCTAAGGCCAAGAAAGCAAGATCTGCAGCTATTTAATGTTGCCCAGCACAGAGACTGGCAAGGGGAAATTACTGACTAACCATTTATTTTTACGTAAAAGTAGCCAGCAACATGTGTGGGTCAAATTGTCTTTGTGCTTCACGCATCACAACCTAGAAGGCTGCTTCCCTACCACTGCTGCAAATCTATCCTTCAAAAGTTTCCTGACTCGGTCTCCAAATCACTTATCTTTGATTATTTCCAGTTCCACTGTATAGTCCATTGAGTTTTGATGCCAAGGGACAAAAGCCAGGAGTCCTACAGTGCAACTGCTCACTTAATTCCTTGGGTGTCTTCCCTGCTGATACATAGCAGAGATTGGCAACTAATCTATATATAGTACAGCCCCGCAGCCGAGACACAATGGCTGCATTCAGCGTGCATACATGATGATGTCAGCAATGGCTGTTTAATTGCATCATGGGAAGTGAGGGGAGAAAAGAATTGGAAGAAAAAAAAAAAAAAAAAAAAAAAAGAAAGGGGGCCTCTGGCCCCTCCACTTTACATAATTTCCTTCACCACCAGATGGGAACGCATGGGAATGCTGGCCCCACATCTCAGGAGTTCCCTCCCTGAAGCCTGGCATGGCCACATCTGTTTCCCTGATTTCCTACGCTTCTGATCTTCTTCACCTGCCCTGCACCCCACCACCTTGGGTGAGCTTCCTGAGATGCTGCTACCGCCATTTGATTTGGCTTCCTGAGGCTCGCTCCCTCCTTCCTTATTTTTACTTCTCTGGATTGCAGTAGCATCCAAAGGCCAGTAGCTGTGAAACACCGAGGAAGAGTAGGGTCTGCACTGCGGAGACCACACAAGCCCCTCGGCTGTTTTTATTTAAACAAATGAGCATCTGTACTGCAAGGCCGTGGTTCACAAAAGGGGCTGTCAGGCTCAAGGCAACTCCACTGCTCTGCGGCTAGCAAACAGAAGATACATGAACTTCTCTTCCCAGCAGCCATCCATTATGGTAAATGTACGTGGGTTTTATTTGGAAAGAGGGACAACACCCTGCTTTAGTAAAGCAAAAAGGGGAAAAGATCCTCAGAGTGACAGCGTTCCCCTCTCTGAGACCTACAGCATCAGCCAAATCAACAGCTAGAAAATTTCCCTGAATCCCTGGCTTCCCTTTAAAGTCCCTGCTCCTGCAAACAGTACCCGTGGTGTCCTCCCCTCCATTTTAAGAAGGCTTCCCTTTGTCTTATCCCCCAGCCTATTTATAGCTCCTGTGGCAGAGGTATACTGGGAAGGATTTACACCAGTAGGCGCAGGGCCCTCCTGCACACAGAGAGGCAGCATGCCCCAAGGGGACATTTAATAGCCTCCAAGAAACACCCGGCTCCTTGGGGCTCCTTTTCTGGGAGGAGGCTCTCACCCAAAGGGTTTCAGCCGCTTGCTTTCCCAGAAGCACGTGAGAGGGCCTTTGGGCTGTGATGTGAGCAATAGTCTGCTTTTGTAAGCCCACTTTTACAAAGGACCTCAGAGATGCCATCAGGGTCCCACACTGGACAGGAGACGGCCGCCTGCTCCTGCTGCCAGGGAGAGCTGCCCAGGCAAGAGCTTCTCCCTTCTTGGCTCCCTGGTGGAGCAGCAAGGAGGGAAAAGGTGTCTTACTGGGTCACTTCATCCTCACAGAGACTTTGCAGAGAAGCTGGGATCTGAGACTCCAACTTGCACGTTCCACGAGCACGCAACAGCCTCATCCTGTAACCTGAGTTTGGAGGAACTGCATGATGCAAGGTAGCAAAATCTTCCTCTGAGTCCCTCTTACAGCTTTCCCTGGAGGAAACACAATTATAACCACAATAAATACTCAGATGAACCAGAAACTTTTATTATCACCCTACATGGTTGCTTCCTTGGTTATTTGCTCTTGCAAAGGAGTGTATTACCTTTGTATGTACTGTCCTTGACCAGTGTTGGTTTCAACATATAAAACCCTAACCGTTTCAGGTCCAGATTAGCTTCAAAGCCTGTTTCTTGCTAAGGACAAGGCAGAAATACCTCCACTTTTCTCTCTCAGCATTCAATTTATACTTCTGGAACTGACCTGCTTTGACCAGAGAAGCTGCAGGAGAAAGCAGCACCTGAATGCAGGTCAGGATTAGTGCTGCATATAGCACAAAATCATCTGAGAGCACGTGCCACTTTCCAAGGATCACGGTTTGCTGATGCTCAGGGAATTAAGTTGCATGGCCCTGAGGGAGAAGCGGTCTGTCCAGGTCCCCCATGAATGATGGGGAGGCAGAAGGGGATGGGCAGCACTCAGACGCAGATAACCATAAGATGTAGATCACATCTCTTTGCAGCCAGCCAAAGAAATGGAAGATACTAGTGTCCCTCTGATCAGGCTACACAAGTGCTTCACCCTCCCCGGCACCGGGTCAGCCATCACGGTGCTGCAGCGTGTTTGGGGACGCTCACGCATCCCAGTTTAGGGGCTGAACTGGGGGCTGGTCATGAATGGCTGAGGGTGCCAGGCTTCCCAGCTCCCGCAGCCAGATCTGGATGGGAACAGCTGCCCACGCCCTGAGTTTACACAGCTGTGGGGAAGTGTTAGCAGCTGACAAGCCATTCTCCCTCACACATTAGTGTATACCACCTCTTGCAGCTAAAAGCACTCCCCCAGCTGAGTAAAGGGATCCTGCGGATGTGAACAAGAATGAAGGTAGGGTTGGCTTTTGAGTTACAGCAGAGTTAACTGTGCAGAGAGGATAAATGTGAAGTGGGGTATCAGAGCAGCACCACTGTCAGGAAATGGGAGGCTAATAACAAAACATTTGCAATTATTAGCCCATAATGTTGGCACCTGCTTTCTACCTCCAGCTGCTCAGAGCTTGAATTTCTTGACCTGCAGAGCATATTCACAAAACATGTCTATTCTACCAAGCTTTTCCTGAAGGGAAGGGTGATCTGATGGGGTGTTTCATTGAAGGTGAGTTTGAGAGCCTTTAATACTACTCCAGCATCAATTTTAATGTGTGTTTTATAAAGTCCAACATTCAATCAGTGAAGTTACTTATTGGGGGCCAAAGCCTGGATTTAGACCATTCTTTGTTGTAGGCATCACGTTTGAAAGCTATGACAGGGTTAGAGGAGAGTCAGGGTGAGAGGAGCAGACATTCGCATCTTCTGGCTTTGAGCCTATCCTGGGGGGCAACAGTTGCTCTGTCATTACCAGAGATTAAAGCCTACGCAGATACTTAGTCTAACAAGAAATTTGATTGAAGGGGTGGTCAATAGAGAGAGATTTGAGAAGTCTGGAAGAGGAAACTAGTTTTAGAGATGCATTCATAAAGAGGGAAATGTGCCAACAGTCCTTGTGATGCTAAGTCCCACTAAATGGTTAGGAATGGATTATTTCAGCCAGAATTTCTGAAAGGAAGAAGGACTGAATCAGGATGCAGAGAAAAAAAAAAAAGAAAAAAAAGAAAAAAAAGAAAAAAAAAAAGTCATATAGTTTCCTCTCAGATACATATCAAGTACTAGGACAGCTTGAGTGAGGCTTAAGCATAAAAGGTGCTCTGGGACACTCTACCAATGCAAGTTAAAAAAACTCCTTTCTTTAGCACATCCAAAAATGGCACCTTCGCAACTGTTGCCTGCAGAGCTCTGTGCTGTAAGGCAAGATAGTAGGGGTTTACTTTTCTCTGGGACCAGAGAGTAGAGGATTGATCTCTAAACCTGGTCATGTCTCTGGGGTTAAAAGTAATGTCAGCTGTTTGAGTGCAAGATCCCTGTTTCCCAAAGCCAGCCCTTGAGGGGTGTGGAGATGCAAAGCTGCACACCAACAAGATCTATACATTTCACTTGCACGTGTGTATAGGGGAGGCTATCTCTGCTCCCCTCTGGATCCCATCACATCCTAACAAGCACATCTTTAAACTCAAGGTGACCCTGCTGCATGGGAGATGGATGGGTGGAGGATGGGGGTGTCAAGAGCTTGAATTAATATGCTGAGCAAGCCAGTTCCCAATGATTTATTCTATAGGGACAACACTTTCTGCTTCTTTGCTCCCCAACCCTCCACCCTGCTCAAGATCCAGCATACCATTCAGGAAGCTCAGCAACACATGCAGAAAGAAAGTTGAACTTACTACTGTACTTACTAATGGATCCAATGACAGACATACGGTTGAGCGAGAGTCAGTATGCAAGAGCAGGCATGGCAAATTTGGAATCTGAGGCAAATTTAGAAGTTTGTGCTCGCAAGAGGAAAAATGAGGAAAGGAAAAAAAAAAAGCACAAATCAGTGCTAAAGTGGCACAGTTGTCCATGGAGTGCAGCCGTGGTGAAAGCCAAAAAAAAGATGGATATTCCTCTGAGTGTAATGAATAAGTTGCTAACAGTGAGCTAAAAACAACAGCAAAACCTTCCACTTTCATTTATCTGGGGCTATCTGACAAATGTGAAATCCCCAGACACTATGCCAGCATCAAGGTCTTGCTGAAGCCCTTCACTGTGGATAGACCTGTTGGAAGTGATCCCTTCGTACCTCGATTTCCTAGTCAAATTCTTGAGCATGGGAGGCAAAGATCCAAGCGGGATGCAGTGCTGTGTCTCTTGCTTCTTCGTTAACAACTAAAGAAGGAAGAGGATTTTTGGGTGCACCAGGAGAGGGAGAGTTTTACGTCTTTATAGTCCCTAGAACAGAACTTGAAGTGATGAACCACTGTTTTGGCTTTTTATGTCTGTGGACCTCTTTGGTATAGCAATACTGGAGATGGAAATGTTTTCTGGGTCCTTAGGCACAAAATAGCAACAATGACAGCAGAAGTTCAGCCTTTATTTTTATTATTTATTTTTATTATTCTGTATATCTATAAAATGTTTATTATTACCCATGCACCTTCAGGGCCTTGCACCAGCTACTCAACAGCAGAAGTTCAGCCTTTATTTTTATTATTATTTATTTTTATTATTTTGTATATCTATAAAATGTTTATTATTACCCGTGTATGTTCAGGGCCTTGCACCAGCTACTCGGCTACTTCTGTTCACAAGCCCTGTCAAGCTTTGAGCTTGCACACTGCCTTAGCGCTCAGCATAGCAGGGCAAACAGTATCTGGCTGCTGGACCATTTCATGCAGGTGGTATAGGGGAGAGCTCCTTATGTGAATGTTTGCCTCTAAAATTACAGTAAAATATCCCCAAACCCACAATTACTGTACCTGGTTCTATTTAACAAAGCTTTTAACCTCCAGACCCCTGGCTTTTCCAGCTGTATTGCTTTTGGCAGGAACACTGTTCTGTTTGTCCTGTAGTGCTGCTGGTGGAAAGCAGATGCTTTCCTTCAAGCAAACGAAGCTTCCAAGTACGGACAGTGGAAAGCAGACATCCCAACATTGGAAGCAGACGTTAGAGAATGACTCAGGTGCAGTCTTCTGCCCCAATGTCCTATTTTCCACTGAAATAAAAGGGGAAAAGGGAAGAAGAAGAAAAAAAAGTCTTTTTAATGCATAGTTTAGCTGCAGTGGCTGGGCAGTTAGTCAAGGACAGACAAATGTTGCCAAATAGAGATTTTCCAAGTAGGTGGAAGTTGAAGTTGGCCCATATCTTAAGAGCTATTTTGATGCTCGTTGGGTGTCTCTGAAGATCTGGCCAGTCATGCCCAGATTTTAGCATTGCTAGGATGTTTTAACGGTTTATGTTTTAACACAGTTCTGATGTGATCTTGACAGAGCTATGATTTCAATAGTTTAAATGATGGGCTTGCCTTCAGTACAAACTACACCGTTTCAAATTCAGACCAGCAACAGCATATGAATGGAAGACAAAAGATGAGAGAAACGGGTGTGAAAAATACTGGAGAGAAGGGAATAAATGCGAGAAACCTCAGCGGAGCGACACAAAGGAGAACGAGCAGAATGCAAAGAAATGCCTCAGACGCTCACGTAAGCAGTGAGATTTCATTTCTTTGGCACAGAGGGACAATAGCCCTGCTAACCAGGATAGCTATTGTTCTTTTGTTTTTAAGAAACAAAAAGGGTAAATGTGAAGCATTAGCTTCCCAGGGAAAAATCATAAAAATAAGTTCTCATCCTGCTGTCTACTGAGGAACCAGAAGCCTCTCGTACTTCACCTATCACCCTCACACTATTATTCACCCACGTGTTTGCAGGCTTAGAAAACAAATGAAATATATTGAGGACTTGCTCTATCTGAGGAGAGCTGAGGGGTTTTTTTATAGCAGAACAAGTTAATTGGATCGAAACCCATTGAGTCAATGCTCTAAGCAGAAAAATGCATGGTGCTATCTGCTGTGTAGTTGAGGAAACGAATGCTCCAGCAGCTAATGTCTCAGAACAGAGTATAGTATTGGTGTATTTCCAAATTATTTCAGTGTTTATTCCCACTTTATTTCAGCATTTTTTGTAACAAAGATGTAAAGTCATCCATAATCGGAGGAAGCCTCAAAATGTCACATTCTTTTGGTAGTGGTAGAGGGAGAAGAAAAGCAGGACTTAGATTTAGAAAGACAGAGGTGCTCAAGCCTGAGGATGACAGTCAGGGAATAAGGACCCACTGTTTGGGGACAGTGAATTTCTTATAGGCTTTTACAAGCTCAGGGAGGGTGTAAGCTGTAAACGAAGTTCGGGAGCTTTGGCACAAATACAGTAGATCCTGTCAGCGAAAAAGACCTTTCACAGCATATAGGTAGCCTCATGAACCCATTAGAGCCATTTGAAGCGTGGACGCGCAGAATTCCCCTCTTTAGCCAGATAGCTGGAAAGCAAACAGCTGTCACTGAGGGAGGCAGGGGTGTCAGTTATGCCTGGAGACATGCATCTGGGAATTTCTGCCCAATTAAAATATTTCTGGATGCAAAAGATGACAGTTTCTACTGAGGCAGCTAGTGGAAAGCTTTATCTGGGAAACCCAAACAGATCAACTGCATGTTTGTTGTTCGGGGTTACTGTTCTTCACAACTAACTGGTTTCATCTGGAAAAGGACAAGCTCCACAGCATCATAACCCTCTGCGGCAACCACAGGACAAACAAACAGTGCTGAGGAAAGGCTGGATAATTTTTTTAACCTCTGCTAGTCAAAGCTGTGGTGGGTTTCACCTGTGTCCTCAAATGTGAACATATGGATATGTAATATAAAGAATACAGCCCCCAAGCCAAATCCTTTAGTGATACATAATGCAAGTTCCCAGCTGAATATACTACCGAGGGGCATAATAAATATTCATGCTTGTTTACAACTTAATGTTATTTACCCTATGGACTTCATCACCGATTCCCATTGCTTGGTCTCGCATAAGGACGATACCCAAGTTTCTCAGTTCTCTGAAGGGCTCTTGGCAAGAGATCCTTACAGTCATGGCTCATCGCTGTGTGTAGTCCCTGCAGCAAAAGACAAAACACATTTTTATTTTTAAGTAGACAAATTTAGTGTTATTCTTGTGTCTAAGGCCTAAACCTGTTAGTTATTTGTATGTCTAAGGCCTAAACAGAGAAGGAACATCATTCAATATATTTTAATAGTCAGTTTTCCTTTTCTGTGTTGTTTTTTTTTCTAAATTATCATTACTTGACACTAATTTGTTTTCAGTTTATTTTGCTTACTTATGAATGCTTTCATTCACAAATCTGCCTGTGTCTTTTCCTATTTTTATTCCTTTTCCTATTTTTTGGCTTTCCCATCCCTGAGCCAATTTCATGTTTTAAAACTTTCCAGCATTTCCAGTTTCCTTCTTGCGGGTAAAACGCCATGTGCCCTCCCTAGCTAGTAGAAGCCCCACTGAAACAAGAAGGTGGCCACTTAGTCGTGCTGCAGCTAAAACTTTCCTCTGAGCAGTTGCCGGTTGCAATCCGTTTCATTAACACCAAATAATTGTTGCGTTTTTATTTAAGTTCGGTTTCGCAGCAGCGCACATGGCATCGCCGCTAATTTTTGCTAACTTCATCGCGTCAGTTTAAAGGAGAGGAAACGCCTGCCCCTGGCTAGCAGCGAACCCCGGGCTCGCCCTCCCGGGCACGGCAGACCCGGAGCAACCGCAACGGCGCGGAAAGGAGCCGGAGGTCACCCCAGCCTGGGCGTAAGAAAACAATTAATCGAGAGACTTCACGTTTAAAGCTGCGTTAACGCCCCGGTGCTTTCGGAGAACGGCCCCGCTCCCATCTCAAACCGAGGCGCGGTGAGGGGGGTTGGCCATCGCCCGGGCCCAGGGCGTCAAACCAAAAGGG
>NW_010306357.1:6413-15266 GCF_000700745.2 Antrostomus carolinensis | reverse complement strand
GGAGGGGTGGGGGAAGGTGTTGTCAGATGTGACTGTTGTGTCTACTCGGATGATTTGCAATGAATTAAATTGATTTTTTTCCCCAAGTTTGAGTCTGTTTTTCCTGTGACCATCACTGGTGAGTGAGCCCTCCCTGTCCTTCATTCCTAATCCCATGTCCCCTTTGTTATGTCTCCCATTCCATCTCACCGGGTGCGGGAGTGCATGCAGGACCGCATGGTCCTACTGTGGGTCAAACCATCACACCATGGTTTATTTGATCCACCCAAGAGCCACAGGACTGGCAGCTACCTTAATTCCTGTTTTGCAGGTGAAGCCCAAAGGTGGTGGGGATCTAGGCATGGTTCACTGAACTCATCTGCCATAGCAAGAAGCAGAGAAAGGCTCCTGGCTGCTCCTCCTTTGTTGTTTCTCCTGTCTATTACAGCCGGATGCCTGGATAGGAATTTGACTAGACCATGGCACATTCCTGTCCTCTCCCTCCTCCAACACTCAGAGAGAAAACTGCCAGTGCACTGCATGACAGATAAGAAAGCCCCAACCCGTATCCCATTATGGGTTTCCTGAGAGCTGGGAGCTCCCTACAGCCATGGCAGAGCCATGTACCCCTTTCCCCAGGTAGCCAAGGGTTGGGCCACACAGGAGCTCCTGACACTAGACCTAGCATTCAGGTCACAGCAGAGGAAACACTGGTGGTGGCCCACGTTGCAGTGGGATTGGTGGCATGGTTGGCCTAGGACAGATGTCTCCTGTCTGTCAGGGAGACATGGGACAGACAACCTTGACTGGGAGAGTCCCAGGCAGGGGCTGCACATTGCAATGGGGAGTGGCTGCTCTGTTCTTTGAAGCTCCTGTCTTTGACAGCCACATCCCCAGACAGGGACATGACTGGATCATGGCATTCACCTGTCCTCTCCTTCCTCTACTACTCAGCTAGAGTGTTGCAACTTTCAACAAGGAGACTGACCTAAAGATAAGGAAATACACATAGGCCTAGTCTGCATCCTGTCATGTTTCTGTAGGCAGCTGGAAACTCCTCATAGGGATGGACAGAGGGAGCTCCACACCACCCACCATCCCTGTACCCTGTTGTAGTCCTACAAGCAGCTGGAAGCTCTCCATAGCTGTGGACAAAGGGAGCTCTGCACCACCCATCATCTCTGTACCCGTCATTGTCCTACAGGCAGCTGGAAGCTCCCTGTAGCCACAGGCATAGGGAGATCTGCAACACCTACCATCTCCATACGCTATCATGGTCCTACAGGCATATGGAAGCTCTCCATAGCTGTGCACAAAGAGACCTCTGCACCACCCACCATCTCTCTACCCTGTCTTTGTCCTTCTATGATTGGTGGCTGCTAGGTTAGTCAGGCAAGACTTGCCCTTGGTGAAGACATGCTGGCTGTCTCAAATCACCTTTCTGTCCTCCATGTGCCTTAGCACAGCTTCTAGGAGGATCTATTCCATGATCTTCCCAGGCACAGAGGTGAGGCTGACAGGTTGGTAGTTCCCAGGATCTTCCTTCCTAACCTTTTTTAAAAAGGGTGAAATGTTTCCTTTTTTTCCAGTCAACAACTTCACCTGACTGCCATGACTTTTCAATGTCATGGAGACTGGCTTGGCAACTACATCAGCCAATTCCCTCAGGACTCTGGGATGCATCTTGTCAGCTCTGTAGACTTATGTATGTTCAGGTTCCTCAGGTGGTCTTGAACATCCAGGTTTCTGGTCCTGAACATCCCTGGAGTGCAGAGGATGCCTGGGGCTGGCTGTGCACCATGCTCTCAGCCCTTCCACATTTCCAAAGATGGTATTATGGGTACAATAGGACTCAACTCCTCTGACTGGCCAGTGCAGTGGGGTAAGAAGATCTGGCTTGGGCTGAAGTAGGACACAAGATGCAATTCTTACATCCACATGTTCAGTGAAAGTGTGAGTGTGTTGAGGACCACAGTGGGTGGACATCCAGGGCTCTGTTCCCAGCTCTACCACGAGGTCCTGAATAATGCACTTGTCTGCAACATCATGTACCAGTCTGATGGGCAGAGTGGGGCTGCCTGGGTGCCACACAGCCCAAACTGTTATGAAATCAAAATTTACATGAGGATTATCATATTATAGTCAGAAAAGGGCAAGTTCATTTCTATAATGAGATCAATATGTTTGAGAAAACCAGCAAAATCATTTGGGACGCAAAAGCAAAGATGAAAAGCGTTAATATTTTCAGCACGACAGTCTCTGCTTGAGCAAGGTCATGACACCAGCCCATTATCATTTGAAAAGTGTACTCATGAAAGAGGAAGAAGAACTGGTTTGGAGCAAGTAGGTGTAATGGGATGAAAGGCACAAAGCTACATTTCAAGCTGAGAGCAGCTTCTTCCAGGCACTCGACTGAGAACTGCGACACCCAATTTCCTTCCTGCCGCTGCCGCTGACCGGCTTTTTCATCTGCAATTTCTATTATTTAGACGGGTGGAAATGACTGCAATAAATATTGATGGGCCAGTGTATGGGAATGACGGCACTGGCTATTGACAGATCACTATACAGCACATGTGAACTGCATAGAAATAAGTGACTGGAAAGCTGACACGCTGCGGAGCCAGCACTGGAGAAGTTCTGGAGGTCTCCAGCCCATGCAGAGAAGGTGAGGTGATGAGAAAAGCCCCTCTGGGCTTTCCCAGCTATGGCTGATACAGCACTGTTTGGAAACAGAGGTACATCTTTTGGGTTTTTTTTTCACATAGAAACTAGAAAATCAGCGTGGACCTGAATTGCTCTGAAATAGGGTTGGTTCCCAGAAGATTCAGTTTGCAGGACGTTGCTGAACACCCCGGTGTGGGGGTCGGTGCTGGCGTGGGAGCCAGTTTTGCATATTCAGAGGAGACAGGGACGAGGATTTCATATCGCAGGTGACCTTGTGTCACACTGTGGGGATTTAGCTCCTCGCCTGGCTGCTGGGAAAGGTGAAGGTCTCTGTCCATGACCCTGGAGAATATCACCAAAAAGCTGCTTGTAAATTCTAGCAGTCTCCAAAAGCATCTCAAATGAAATGTCCAGAAATGAAGACTCTTAAGCGCTTAAAAGTATTAAGATGCTAATTAATTCTGATGATTCTTATGTTTTAATTATTCATTGACACTGCATTATTTTTCAAGCAGAAAAGGAACTGTTTTGAGTTAGAACTTTTTAAAGTGTCACTGCCTCTGCTACTTAAAGCAAAATAATTGTGTTTAATTAAACTGAGACCAACAAGGCTCTATTGTGTTACACTTGCAAAGAAGCCTGTGAAAAAGGAAATGTCAAAGATTAAACAAACCTCTTTTAAAGCCAGCTAAGGGGAAAGGTGCCACTGTTTATAAAATCAGAGCCAGGAAAAATATAATAATTAGAAAAAAAACAGGTCATATGGAAAAACAATACCCAACTTGACAATCTTTCATGCAGATATGATTTGGAATTCATTACTCATTGTATTCCTGCACAGAAGGCTTTTTGTTATTCTTTGTGCTAAGTCATTTTTTAATTTAAATGGAGATGGAGATGTGTTCAAAGGATTTCTTTAAACAAATGAACACAGATGCATTTCATGTCATTTTTGATATAAAGGTTGAATGAAGCTGCAGGGAAGGAAAACTGCATTTAATTAATTTATAATTTTTTTCACAAATAGATCTGTTTCTGACCACTTTCTTTAATATTCATGTGTGGTTGGCAGGCAGAGAGTACATGAGGTTATTTCCTCATTTGAAGCCTAGTTTAATTACTTTTGAAAGAACATAACAATTAAATTTAAGCTCTAAAACGTAAATATGTGTATTAATGTAGAGACGATGGGAGATTTTTCACTGGCTGGTTTTCATCACATGGACCCAAATGATATTGTAATCTAAGAAGCTCATTCAGACATAAGACACATATCATTAAAATACACTTTAATTCTCCTCTTTGGTGCTTAGAGCTATTTTCCACCCCAAAAGGTTACGGTGTAAAATATACGAACAGACAGTTCCCTCCTCCTTCCTGCTCCTGATGGCTGGGTACATCAGGATGGAGGCAGCGGCATCACTCTAGAGCCAGCCCTGCCAGGTGGGAACTGTCCAGCTGGTGAGTGGGGGCCCTTTGCCACCTCCCTGAAACCCCCTCTTGCCCTGACTTGTCCCCTAGCTTGGGTAAGTGTGGTGGTTTCACTGGGCTGGCACTGGGCTAGCAGCCAAACACAGCTGCTTGCTCACTCTCCCTCCCAGGGGAAGACAGGGGAGGGAATATTCGTGAGGGTGCAGAGACTCAATGGTTGAGCTAAGAACAATTTAATAACGGAAATAAAGTAAAACTTAAAATAATACTGATATTAAAATAGTAATTATAGTAATAACAGTAATAAAATATACAAATTAGTGACACCCAGTGCCATCGCTCACCACCCGCTGACCAAGCCCAGCCCGTCCCCAGATCACAACCCTGGAGGAGCCACAATCCCGACCCAAAACCGCAATCCCGGGAGAGCCAGAGCCCGAGCCAAAGCCAGAGAGAGCAAGAGAGGAAGAGCCCCTCATGGATCTCCTGCCCATGGGGGACAGGAGATGGAACAGCCCCTTGGCAGAGCCCAATGCCCATGGAGCTGATCCATGGCAATATTCCTCACCCCTGAGATCTTGCGCTTGCAGACGGACAAACACAAAGTCCTTCAGTGCCAGGGACACAAATGCAACATGGGGATGTTCTCAGCATTTCTCTCCTAACAAATCCCAGCTGAACCCAAACCCCAGCACTGTTCTGGCTGCTAAAAAGAAACCAGCTCTGGTCCAGCTACAAACCAGGAGAGCGAGGGGACATCTGATGAAATAACAGGACCATCCAGCCAGGATGAGGATCATGGACCATTCCCTCACTAGGGAGCAGTTGGAGTTAGAAGAGCTGCTCTGCCTGTTTCTCCCCCACAACTCATGCATTTCAGCACATTTAGACTCTTCCATGCTCTCCCCTCGCTAATAGATTCAGGCCCTGCAGGTAGATCGATGCACGGTGGTTAAGCCTTGGGCAAACTCTATTTGCCTTTACAGCAGATCTTCAGCATGCCTAAGCAAGAAGATAAACGTCTGCGCTCCTTTGTTCAAAGAGTTGTTTGGATTGAATTAGCTCACTTTATACTCTGTAATGTGCCATGGAGTTCCAGTGTCCTGAAGCAAAATCTTTAGAAAACATATAATAAAATAACCCACATGTTGGGATTCCTGATTGCTAAAATCTGTCCACCTTATTATCTGCTGTGCTGCAAACATGAGTGGACAAAGCAGATGTCTCTTTCCATTTGGAAGGTGTTAGAATCAGCAAGCATTTAATTAGGAACCCAGACCTGGAAAAGACTCTTGGGTGGTTGAGACTGGTCCCTGCAATAGCACCATGCCCCATAAATCCTTTCCTGGGATAACTGACTGGTGGTGGAGAGGCTGGGGGTGGCTGCACCCCTATGTCCCTGAGAATGGGCTGGTGAGATTGGAAGGACTGTGTGTCCAGCCCAGGGCACAAATCCACCTTCATACTCTGTGACAACAAGGGTAATGTTCTATGGGAAGAGGTCCAGGGCATTACCCAAAGGGAAGATATCTCCACCAACCTCTTGGTGCTGCCATGTCTTGTAGCAGCTTTTGTTCCCAACCTGTTGTTGCTGTACTTATCCCTGTGTCTGCCCTTCCCTGGTGGAAAGCATGAAGAGCCTCATCCAGCAATGCCACGTGTGGGGCTGTGGGAGCCAGTGTTCCTGTGGGTGCTCTGTGACCCTGAGACACATGCGATGTATTTTTGTTGTAACTGTGTTCAAACAACCAGTTGATAACGGTATTGAACGTGATGCCAACAAATTGACCAATGTAGCATAAATGATCATTAAAATGGCAAATGAGAGCCCCATGGCATGGGAGCAAATGTGAATTGATGCAACAGTGCATGCCACTGATCTACGCTCAGCGTTGGTTGATGATGATCTGCTTGTATGTCTTGGAAATCAGTTGATTGATTCATTG
This sequence comes from Antrostomus carolinensis, assembly GCF_000700745.2. Lineage (NCBI taxonomy): Eukaryota > Metazoa > Chordata > Aves > Caprimulgiformes > Caprimulgidae > Antrostomus > Antrostomus carolinensis. The sequence continues at coordinate 9,243 of NW_010306357.1, read as the reverse complement.
ATCTGTCTACCCACTCCATGTAGAAAAGATATTTTAGCCCATAACTCTTATTTTATATTAGGAAGAAATTCTTTCCTGTGAGGGTGGTCAGACACAGACCCAAGTTGCCCAGAGAAGCTGTGGCTGCTCCTCCCTGGAAGTGTTCTCAGCCAGGCTGGATGAGGCTTTGAGCAACCTGGTCTAGTGGAAGGTGTCCCTGCTGTTGGCAGGGGCGTAGGAACTGGATAAGCTTTAAGGTCCCTTCCAACCCAAACCATTCGATGATTTAAAAAGTATTCTTACAAGATCTAATGGCAGAAAATGATTTGTTGCTTCCTCTCTGGGATGAACCAATGCCAGGTGCCAAACCCTCAGTCCTTACTTCTACTACAGAGCAGCAGACCATGGCAGACACATTAAACAGAGCCCAGCAGTGCTTGCCAGGGTTAGAAATGCAATTGTGTGCACTGCTAAATTGTCAGAAAGGGCCTTGGGTTTGGTCTGTGCCAGATAGCTCTCTCCAAAGCAACTCCTGGACATAGGCAGCAGCTGGAACGTTCCTGGGACTGTTTTGGATGCATCAATCCTGCTGCAGGGACTGGAAAGTTCATGAGATACTGTGGGTTGCTCATGCTAGTTAGTCCCAGTGCCAGGGCATATTTCCAGACCTGTTTAATTCACTGTTCTGATGTAGGCCTGAGGTGATGTTGGGATTTGTGATGTCCTGCCTATTGGCAGATGCCACCCCATGCCTCCAGTTGTTTCAGACCATGGTTTCCCACAAAACTATCCTGTTCTTGCTCCATTGCTGTTCCCGCTTTGGATCCTGTAGGTGTGCTGCTCTGCCAATGCTGCTCTGTATGATGCTCGCACACTCCCAGCAACTGCAATTCTCACCTCTTGGTCCCCTCCAGATGACAAAGAATGCAGGGTGGTGAGACATCCTCAGCAGCTGTAGGAGGTCTCTTCCTGCAGGAAGCTGTGGCAGCTCCAGCTTACACATCACATCACCTCGTCTGCAGACCCCATCCCACATGGGTCCAGCATCCCACTCACACTCCCTGGCAATGGGGTCATTCCCTGGTGGCACTCTACCCTGGGGCTACTGCTATCCATAAAAACTCTGGGGGCTGAACTGTTACAAAGCTGTCACTCTAGACCTGGGTTAGCAAAATACAGAACCTGATGCCCCTTCCTTCTCCTTGGGAACATGTAGATGTCCACTCAAGCCTGCCCAGGTGTCAAACATCTTGGTACCCAGCTCAGCCCTGAGTCTCATCAGCATCTTCCCCCCCACCCCTGCAGTTCTCTCTGCTGCTGCCCAGTCTGGAAGGTGCCTTCAGAGCCTTCTGACTGGGTTAGGATGGAAAGAAAGCAGCCAGAAAACAACGTGCTCCTCACCAAGACAGATTGGTGGTTTGAGATACTTCAGTGGGTCTCCTACCTCTCTGAGGCTGCTCCAAGAATGCAGATGGGATTGAAAGGGCTCTTCTCTCCTTGCCAGGGGCTGTTCTCCTTGCTTCCTCTTAAAGCAAAAGCATTCAGTCATGCCAGCACTTCTGCATCACAGGGCTCCATTAGGGCTTTACTCTGCTGGACAGACAGCTGAACATTTTCCATCAAATTTATTTTCAGCCAAAACTAATCTTCATCAACATAGAAAACAGTGTATGTCTTGGGGGAGGGTTGAAATTTCAGAATGTCATTAAGAAAATGATCCTGAAAAAAAACACCAAACCCAAAACAATAAAAGAAATATTATTTTTAGTTTTGATAAAAACCCTGGCAAGTCTTGCCAAAAATCTTCAGCAGAAATACTGGTTGTGAGTCTGTATAAACTGCTCCTGTGGATGTACAATTCCTCTGCATCCAGCCAGCTCCCAGGTGCGTGGCAAAGCCTAATAGACATGTTTCCTTCATTTGTTTGCTTAAAACGCCCCGAGGCTCTCCCAGAGGCAGAGAGTACATTGCAATAACATACAGATTCATTAATGCCCCTGCTCATTAACCGAGACCTCTGTGTCAGTGATGTGGCTCCTCTAATTTGTGTCAGTGGTGCAGGAGGGTGCAGAGCAGTATCCTGTCACCACATCCTTGAGGGCAACTCCTGCCCACCTCTGCCCATCTCGCCAGCCCCTTCCAGAGGCTCAGCGCTCCTCTCTGATCCTGGAACGATGCGGATGCTTGTGCAGCAGGTCAGATGCTAATGAAGGGGTTTGGTGCTGGGAGGAGGAGGAAAAGCAAGAAGGATGAGAATTAAATTGGGGACAGAAGTCAGGTGCTCTCTGGGTTTAGGAAACACAGCACCAGATGTCACTTCTTTGCTCCTGCCAGGCAAAGCCCTCAATCTGCCCCCTCCTGCCAGAGAAACCAATCATCCTAATCAGAGGAGTCTGTTTGCAAGGATTAAGTGGAGATCAGGCCGTCTGAAGATCTTACTCTCTTTCCTGAAGAGGTTCTGGTTATTTAAAGAAGTCTAATTTGCTATCCTCATTACCAGGGGCTGGGAGACACTGCGCAGAGCCCATGCTGTGCACCTGGGCTGGAGCTGCTCTGTGTACCTGTCTTCTCCTGCCTCAGCCCATGTTGATGCTGCCAGAGGTGGGACCAATGCTCCCTGTGTCTGTGGCCGTGGTAGGGAAGAGTTTCCTCTGGGCTGGTAGTTCAATCACTTTCAAAGTTTCAGGAAAACCTGTAGGAACCAGCACACAGCCCTGCTGGGATGTGGGGCAGGTAGCCCAGGACACCTTTTCCCATTAACCTGTTCTGTCACTGAGCTGTCACCCAAAGGACAGGAACTAAAAGGAAGATGAAGGGCTGATTCTGTGCTGCAGAGAAACCTTGAACCACT
>NW_010306357.1:0-6398 GCF_000700745.2 Antrostomus carolinensis | reverse complement strand
TCCTGCTGGGATCTGGGTACCCATGGCTGCATGATGCTCCTGGGAAGTTGAGGCTTTCCTGAAATGGCAGCGTGCTTCTGTCCCTTTCCCAGTACTTCTGCACCAGCTCCCAGCAGCCTCACTTCTCTACCAAACAGGTGGACTTGAAATTGCTGGCTCAGATTTCCCCGAGTTCAACACCCAGTCCCTGGCAATCTCTTCTCAAAGTTCACTCTTCCCAGGGTCAAGAAATTTTGAGGCATGTCCCATTTATTAGGAAGCTTTGGTTGGATTCCCTTTATCCACCTCAGTGTTGTTCAGGGCAGAGAGTACAGAATTTCATGAGGAAGAGGGTTTCTATCATTTCTACTAGAGGCTGATGGGGACACTGGAGATGTGCTGTGATGCTGCACTGGTCCTGGACACTGTCTTTGCTGTGCACTCAGGAGATGGTGGTGAGACCTGGGGGATCTGTTTCTATGGGGCAGGGATATCCACAACCCCACAGTCCATGATCCCACCCAACCTCCTTCACCTCCTGCAGTTTCGTTTTTGCTGCGACGTGGGTCAAGATTAACCCTTTTGGGAGGCACCTGCTTTGTCTCATGTCATTGTCCCTTTCTCCAGCCACAGGAACTGCTGTAATGAGGAGCTCCTCTGCAGATCTCAGAGTAGCCTTTTCTGAAGCATGGCCCATCACCTCCCAGTGCACATGACACTTCACCTTCTGGTCAATGGCAAGCTCCACCATTTTCATAGCAGGGACATCCTGTAGGGCCATTGTGCTGCAGTGCCAAAGGAATTTTCTCATACTCCAGGCCCTCCTCCCACTGGATCCTAGTACATTTTGCAAGAGACTGATGGGCATCCATCTTCAGTGGACAGAAACACAGGCAGGGTGACTGACTAGTGCTGGTAACTGTCCTGCTCTGAGTGGGAGGTAGACTGGAGGGCTCCAGAGGTCCTCTCCCATCAATACAGCTATGATGAACCATGAAGTAGCGGGAAAGAAGTGCTAGTGGGAAAGACCAACGGCATTTGCAGTCCTATAGCACACGGGGACATTTTCTAGTGCTTCATAGATTAAAACGTAGAACCACAATAGTCTGAAGTCTGTCTGGGACAAGAAATGGACAGTATTTCATGACCCATATCTCTCCTTCCAGTTGGTAGATGTGACTGATGTCCACTCACTTCCTTTAAATATCTCTGCAAAACCTGGGACTGTGGCCTGTGAGGACCTACTGAACCACCCAGAGTGGGAATCAAGGTCCAGGTTCCTCCTGCAGCCACATGCGTCCCATAGAGAAACACTTCAAGACAGAGTCCCACAAATACCAGCCTTTCCTCATTTTCCCCCTGCCAATGAAGCAGAAAGACAGGTTGCTCCCAAGTGCAGGACACGTGCTGATGGCAGCCTGTAGGCTGGCTCCTGACACCAATGGGTGCTTGATGATGAAGAACAGCCTGTGGGAAGGGAACCAAGTGAGTCAGGGGTGAGTTTGGTGTGCAAAGCACAGAATCACAGAATCACACAGGATCACAGAATGTCAGGGATTGGAAGGGACCTCGAAAGATCATCCAGTCCAACCCCCCTGCCAGAGCAGGAACCTAAATGAGATCACACAGGAAGGCGTCCAGGCGGGTTTTGAATGTCTCCAGAGAAGGAGACTCCACACCCTCCCTGGGCAGCCTGTCCCAGGGCTCTGGCACCCTCACTGTAAAGAAGTTTCTTCTCAAGTTTAAGCGGAACCTTCTGTGTTCCAGCTCACACCCATTGCCCCTTGCCCTCCCATTGGGCATCACTGAGAAGGGCACTGCCAGAAAGGTGAGCTTTCAGTGCAGGGTCCTCTGGTTGGAGCTATTCATCCACAACAGTTTGATTTGTGGTAATTTGTAATCAGTTCCACACTGAAATGTCACAGACAGTAAAATCAAAGTGCTCTGACAAATGGCTGGTGTCTGAGGTTGCTCCTACAGAAGCAGGTTGTTTCTAACATATGCCCAGTCCTTTTCCCAGTAGCTGCCTTGCTTCTCATCTTTAAGGCCCATTGGGCTGCAGTAAGATTGAAACTTTCAGGGTCAATGACTGCCAACTAACTGCACTCATCTAGCTTGAAAATCCCAGGATAAGGGAACCCTGGGAGGAGGAGTCACAAAGATGGCATTTACACCTGGGATAAGGGGGTCTGATCCCACCAGAACTTTTTCCTGGCATGTTCAGGGCAATAGTATCCAAGAAGCACCTCAAGCCCAAGGCTGGTGCTGGCTCGACTTGGTTCCTCTGCCATGAAATGGAGATGCGCTGGCCGGAGGGACAAGGTGTTGGCAAGCCTTTATGAAAGAGCTGCACTCCATGTTACTCCTGCTTTCCCCTTGCCACTCTGCTCTGATCTCCATCTAGGCTTTCTCTCCTGGAAAGCAGGGGCCAGACAAGATGTGGGAGCACCATGAGCAAACAAGTCATGCAGAGAGTGGCATGTTACAGAGAGTGGTACCAAGCAGCTGAGGAAAGAACTGTGAGGGGAGATGTCACACCTGTACAGCAGTGAGACCACCTGGGAGGCACATGTAGACCTGCAGGTCGTCTTTCCACATGGATGTTGTCTAGCTGGGGAGAATGCGGAAAAGACACGTGAATTATTTAATAGCTGGAGAAAATGTTTGAAAAAGTGGAATTTGTTTACTTTTTCAAGAAAGTGTAGGGATGACTGGATTATAATGGGAATGCACTCAGAGGGAGAAAACAGAGATCTTTTTGGCCTTCAAGTGTGTGACTTGTACAAAGGGGAGTTACATGGCCTGTCCATTCCTCACTTCATCCATGAATAAACTGGAGATGAAATTCACCCAGATCCAGGAGATTTTTTGGGTAAAGCATCACCATGTTCTTACACAGAAAGTATAATGTAAGGATCTGGCACCAATCACATGCTGAATATGCAGTTTCTCTCATGCTGGATACCCGAGAAAAGATTGTAGAAGGAGTTAACTCAGGCAGAGAGTACAGGATTTCAAATAAATACCCTGTTTACTTGCATTCTTTGAGTAACCTGCTTCAGTCTGAGCAGGAGCTGTGTAAGGTTAGTGAGGAGCAGCCTCGAGATGAGGGTCCTGGAGGGGATGGGGAAGATGGTCACCATTCCCATGGTAGGGTCAGGGCTGCCCACAGGCTGAGCTGCAGCTGAAAGAGGCTTGTCCTGCTGTGCTGGGAGATGCTCACCTTGGTGCTGCTGGACAGTCTAGGGCAGAGTGATGCTTCCTTCCTCCTCCTGGGCAAGGGAGGCACCAGTGGGTGAGCTGGAGCTCAGCTGGGGCTGCTGCACCTCACCTCGACTGCCAAAGGATGAGATGAGGCAGAGACAGGGGAAGAGAGTAAGCCCTCCTCCTGCCCACCCAGCCTCCCTAAGGGTGCTGAGTGTGAGGTAGCTCCCAGTTCACCTCCCGAAAGCTCCTTTTCTCCAGTGGGCAAGAAAAAGAAATAGCACTGGAAAAGTAAACTTTTTGGAAGTGCATCCCTCCTCCTCCATCCCTCTGAGGACCCTGCCAGAGGTCACACTGCTCTTGTCACTGAAATAAGGGAATGACCCAAACCCACCAGGGCTGTGGATGGACCAAGCTGTGGAGCAGCCAGCCCCTACCTTGCATCATGTAAGGGTCTGGCTGGAAATAGTGACTGAAAGGCTGGCTCAGAGCTGGTCCCGCTCACTGGCAGGAGGTGAGCAGAGATAGCTCCTGTGGTATCATTCCTCCAAGACTTTCTTTCCTGGCTGTAAATGATTAATGAAGGATATTGTGGAAAGCAGATGTGCTGTTGCCACAGTAACTGAGAAGAGTGGCGGGCAAGGTTTGTGCACACGCTGAATACTGAAGCGATGATCTGCATGTGTGTTGTAGTTATTTTAGCCTTCATAAGATTCTGGTTAATTATTAACACCATAAGGTCCTAACCTGGGGGAATATTTATAAGTGAGGATAAGTTCATAATGAATCTCAATTTTATCTCCCTATCCCCTTCTCTCCCTGGGTACTGTTATCATTTTATCTCCTTAAAATCTCCCATTATCTCACTTTCAACTACAACAACCTATTACCACCTTTAATTTTTAAAAAGGATAATAATGCAGGAGAAAATCTGAGTGTGGGGATGATTCATGGTCACTCACCTGCAATGGCATTTCCCTGTTCTATTACCCGCTGGTGTCTTCTGCTTTCTAGGGTCAGTCTATGGCTGGCCATGAGCGAGAGATCCCACTCCAGCCAGTTGGCATCACCAGTCTGTGCCAATGTCCAGCCTCCTGCACAGAGCAGAGGTTCCTGGAGTGGTGGCAGCACTGTCATTGGGAGATCTGTCACTTCTCATGGACAACTGTCACCGCTGGAATTCCAGCAAAGGCTCTGGACTTTTAAAGAGACTGTGTCTCAGGAGAGAGAATCTGGATGGTGTTTTTTGCTTCCTGAACTGACTTTGCATAGTGCTGGGAGAGAAGCAGAGGGGTGTGATCAATTTGAAAGAGCTTAAAGGAAAAAAATAGAGCTGCCCCTTCCTCCGTCCTCTGCTGCAGGACCCTGCTGCTGCTAAAAGCAGGAGTCAGGGGTGAGTCTCACTGCTGTGATGAACCAGCAGGTACCAGGGAATTGGCATCTTCCCATACCTGAGTGACAAATCCAGACCTTCTTCCAAAAAGCAGGGGGTCCTTTGTTGTGTGGCATCAGTGTCTCCTTTACTGACCCCAGAACCACTCTCTGTGATGGGCCAGGCTGGCAGCTGGCCCCAGAGATGGGCTGTTGAAGAGAAACCCCATCTGTCTACGCTCAGTGCCCAGCACCAGCCAGCTATAGGGGTCACGGCTGGTGCTGCCCTCATCCACAGAGCTCACAGTGCTCCATGCTGATAAGGCCTCAGTGGAGGTTCTGTTTTATAGACAGGGAAACTGAGGCAGAGACAATCAGTACTTCTTTCTCAAGGCCACAGAAGGAGGGTGCCCCAGGGCTGGGATGTCTTCCTTTTGATCCTTGTGGGTCCCTTCCAACTCACAATGTTCTATGATTCTACGATATGATTCTTTCCATTGGAGTCATCAGTGTTGGACACATCCACTATACCCACGAGAAGTCACATCCCTGTGAAGTCAGCAAAAGCCTTCCTCCCCTCCCACACCTCCACACTCATCACTGACCCCCAAAGCTGACATATCACAGACCTCACTGGCCTTTCCCTGCCTCATCCCCTTTACCTCCTCCCTCCTTTCACTCCGTGCCGCCTCTCACCCCCAGGCTGCTCTGGGTACCTGTTCCTCAACGAGTCCTCTGGAAACCAGGTAGACCCAGTTGGACAGAAGGGAAAGCCCCCTGTGCCTCCCCTTCCTCCAGCATGGTCCACCAGCCCCCTCCTCTAGCCTTGCCCCACACTGTGCCCACTGATGTTCCTGTTGACACCTGCTTGTGAAGGTTTGGTCCACTCTGAGGGCACCTTCTGTTCTTCATGTACTTAGAAATCACATTGATACCTCTTTTATCTGGAGCAGATGCTTTTATCTGGAAGCAGTGCTTACATTGGACTCCCAAACACATTAAATGAAGGTTGAGAGGAAAAAATGAAGGGCATTTTGGCTGGTCACAAACGGAGGGATCTGGGAGTCCTGCCAGCAGAAGAGGGGCTAATAGGATGGCCGGGCTCCTGCCTTGCATGGTGTTCAGGGAGAGACAGATGGTTTGGGAGCTCCAGGCTCCTGATTTATTTTGCTTACAATCCTCAGTGCTATCCACCTTTCTCCACAGGACACTGATTTTGGCCAGCAGAAGAGGCAGCAATGGGAGGACAGAACCATGTGAGACAAAGGCTGGGATAGAGGAAGCTTTATGGGACTAAGGGGAGCAGAGTCTCACACTGCACAGTGTCTGCCCTGTTTAAAACACTAGGAAAACAACACTGCATGATGAACCACTGTGGGAAAAAATGTTTCTGGAGGTGCTGCACACCACAGTCCTGACACCTGCATGCAGGGGAGTGAAGAGGGAATGTGTGCTCAGCAGCTGAGCATGTCCCATACCCACCTGGGGACTCAACCCTCTGCTTACGCTCATGCACTCCCTGAGCTGAGTGACAGCAGTGGGGTGAGCATGCCAGAGAGGCAAGGAGCATCCCACAGGATTAGATCCTGTGGAGAACAACCTGAGGGGCTCCAGCACAGCTGGATTAGACAGTGAACTAAATCACTTCAGTCCTCTGGCCGTGCTGTGTTATTAAACCCATGGTCCTGGTCAACAAGCACCAGTGTGTCTATGAAATGGAGTTGTGCAGTCCCTGAACCTCTCCCTTAGGGCTGTAAGGACAATGAATCTGCTCACAAAGAGCAAGCACCGTGCACATGGTTCCTGCTCCTCCAAGTGTGGTGGGGTGACCCTGGCTAGAGGCC
>NW_010306356.1:18371-20610 GCF_000700745.2 Antrostomus carolinensis | reverse complement strand
CAGTACTGAACCTTGAGGGACACCACTTGTTGTTGTTCTTTTTTTTTTTCCCCTTTTGGTACCTCTGAAGTCAGAGGGAATTTAGCCAGAGCTAAAGACAAGTGAGAAAGTTCACTGGAGGCTCGGGATTTCACCACAAATCACCTTCTGCAGGGAAGGTTTTATTGCAGGAGTTTCTGGGTTAACCCAACACAGGAGCAGCAGCGCTACCAGCCCGCAGAGGCACGTTGGCTTTGCGCAGCGGCAATGATTACCAGCCACCTCCTATTTCTGAAACTGGACCCAAACTCCCTCAGGATTCCCTGGGTACCCACGTTCCCCCAGGAGTTTTATAAGAAGGAAAGTCAAAAAGCAAACTGGTGCTCCCTGTTTTGGGTCTGTAAGTGTTACCAAAGCCTTTCAGCACAACACAAACCTCCCCTAGAGAAGCAGCGACCCAGCAGTTACTTTTCCATAAGGCTCACGCTACCACCTTTGAAATGCCAATAGGAAGGAGAAACCCTCCTAATTCTCATGGCCCTGAAGCAACCTGCTGCCGAGCACATGGGGAGAACAGGGAGCCAGGGCAGAGCTACACTCCTGTGCTTGGTTTCAGCCTCTCTTGGGGTGATCTTATCTCAAACTTCCCATTCCTTACTGGTGCTGCATCGCTGCCATAGGGATGCGATGGTCTGGGGACAGATCTGAACGCTGGTGTTCCAACGGTGCTGGTAGGGAGATCTGGAAGAAGCCCAGGAAATTCCTCAAGTCACAGTATATAAAATAGGGCATGTGAATTTGTACTTGCCCAGTCCACACACAGAGCCCTTGGGAACTGGGAGGTACCTGGGTAACTCAGACTCTGAACTAGGGCCCTGAAAAACAGAGCTTCAGTCCCAGCCTGGCCACGTTTCCTCTGTAAATCATTTAACCTGTCTGGGCATCATTTTCCCCAAACCTGCAAAACAGAGAGAAAACTTAATTTCCCTCCTGTGATATCTGAGTTTAAAATTTGTTCTTCTCACACTTTGTATGGCTGAAAATCAAAACTTCACGGCATGAGAACAACAACAACAAAAGCTATTTAGCATGGCCCCAATTACAATGTTTAATTTTACTGGCTATTCACTGAATCCTCTTCCCAGCTCCAGAAATGGCTCATCCACCACCAGACCCGAGCGTGCCGGTAAATCTGCGGTGAGCACCCCTAAGGCCAACGGGCAAGAGTCCAGGAGAGCGGTGGCGAGGGAAATCACCAGCAAATCACCATCCCCTGGGATGTCAGACACGACTTCTCCGGGAACTTTGCACCTCTCACCCTGGCACCAAGTTTCTCGGCAAGGAGGGGTTGGCTGTGTCATACACATTGTCTTAGAAGATTGATTTTCCACCTGTAAAAGTGATCTACACTCTCCCTCCTCTCCTGGATGCCTCAGTCAAAAGAGAAAATGGATCTTTTAAAGATACATGTATCCATCACTATTATTTACATTCTAATATGCGCACGCAGCTCTGCTCCAACAAGGGAAATGTAAATCAGATGGACATCGTTCCCTGAATGCCCTAAAGAGCTCCATTCCCCCCAAATTAGAATAGAAAATGCTCTTTTAAAATGCACCTTTAATATGTAAAAGCTGCTGCATCCTGACTCTAAATAAACCCAACTTGAGCTACATGCCAAATATCTTAGATAAAGGACAGGTAAGATGGTAGTATCCGGCCGAGGAATCGGTCCTAAACAGCTATTTATATTAATGCAAAGAAGGTACAATGTTCTTCCTCTTGATATATGCTGCAGTGGGATATAGTTTTGTCCCACTAGTGAGAATAAAAACGTACAGTTCATGATAGGCAAAGTCACATGTGTGAGATAAAAAGCTCCAACTATAATATATGTCTTCACCATGTATTCTCTTCAGGATTTTCTTTAGATCTTTGGATGACAACAAGAAAACACTTACTCAAGGTTAGACACTGCTCTCTGGGCTTTTTAATAACCATTCCCTAGATCCTGGGGGATTGCGGCCGTGAAATGAGGTAAACTCAACTCCAGCTTCCAGGCTGGCGGAGCCAGGGCAGAGTCCCTGCGTGTGCTTTGTCCTGTTTGTTCTCTGTGCAGGGGAACGGCCTGCGCGCCCGGGCTGGGCCGAGGCACCGCGAGGTGACGGTGACGAACGGCTGGGTGCTGCTGCCAGCGAGGCCCTGGCAGGGCCGGCCGGTACCTGCCCTGCTCAAATCACACCCGCGTGCCCCAGCCCCG
>NW_010306356.1:0-18113 GCF_000700745.2 Antrostomus carolinensis | reverse complement strand
CCAGCCCCATCCCACCCCCGGCAGCTTTCCCAAGCACAGGAGAAGGGCTCTGGCACGCTGGGGAGGCACTGGCAGGGGGGAGATCAGCACCAGACCTTACAAACACCATCAAACTTTAACCACAACCATGAAAACTAGTAGTTGTGTTGCTCATATCTACTAAAAGGAGATGCATGCTCATAATAAGACAAAAAAAAAATGGTTTAAAAGCAAATCCCTCCTGCGTAGGCAGGGACAGGTGGCAGGGCTGCAGCGGGGGCACGTGGCCGAGGGCTCAAATGTGCTGCTGGCCCAGCGAGGCTTTTCCTCACAAAAACACAGACCTGGCCCAACCAGCCCCCCGAGAAATCTGCGGTGTCAAAGCCGCGTATCGCTGAGCGGAGATGGTATCTGCCCTGCCCCGCGCGGTCCCTCGCCATCGATGCCATCTCCCGACGAAGAGCAGCAGAGATAACGCAGAGTGCTTGTGCCAGCCCGGGCACGTGGCTCCCGGAGTGGCTGTGGGGAAGAGCTCGGCCCTCCTCGCCCCAGCAGGACATCACCATCCCAGGAGAATGACGATTTCACTGAAATGCAGAGTGATTTTAAAGGGGAGGCTGCTGAGCTCCCCTCTTCCTGCAGTTCAGGTGACCCTTAAGCATCCCCTTGTTCCTGTCCCGCCGCATCGCACTGCAAATGCTCCCTGCTCTCTCCTCTCGTGCTGCCCACTGCCAAACCCACACCTCCACCCTGGCCCAACAGCCGCTGCCTTACACCAGGAGGGACTGTGTTACACCACGCGCTGCTCAATAACCCTGCCAGCCCCAAAACAAACCTTCATCGGGCAGCGAAAGCACCAGGGGAGATGGAGGATTCTGGGGATGCTGTTCCTTCTGGGTCGCTGCTCTTTGACGTGTCCCCTCGTCCAGCTCTAACACAATCTCCACTTTGCATGAAGACAGACACTGGCAACAGAGGTTTGGCCATCACCCAAAAGGAAGGGGAGCGCCTGGGTGCCCAGCGGGAGGAAGGACATGCCAAAGGCAGCCAGAGTCCTCAGGCAGGGAAAGGAAGATGCTCTCTGCCCCGTACCCACGCTGTGGTTCTGAGCCATCCTGCCCACCAAAGGCTGCTCTTGGCCCTGGCTAACACCAAACACATCAGATGGTCCCTGCCACACACCCTCGCTGTGCAATCGAGCGCCGCATGACACCACACACACAACTCTCCCCTGTGCTGGCCTAGGAGATGAGCCAGAATTCACCTCTTTTATTATTATCTCTGCTTATTATTATCACTAAACCTGTTTTGTAATTCAACAGCATTAATTGCCTCGGATCACCAGTGCTCAGGGGAACAAGCGAGTGTGGTGAGCAACGGCTGGAAAGCAACACCCACTCGGTGACTGCTGGCATTACCGGGATGCCGAGCGGTAACGCCAGGATGCTGAGTGGGAACCCTGGGATGATGAGTAGGAACACGAGGATGCTGAGTAGGAACCTCAGGATGCTGAGTGGTAATGCCAGGGCATGAGCAAGAGCCTCGCGCTGCTGGGCACCTCAGCATCTCCTTCTACCACCTGATAGACTGATGTACTAAACCCAAATTAAAAGTAGTCAGCTGGCCACATATATCCACCAGGATATAACCCTGCTGTTAGACCACGTGCCCAGGTACTACCACAGTGACTCATGGGCTGTAAATGACCCAGGATATTTTGGAAGGAAAACCCAATTTGCTTCCACTATTTACTTCTTTCTCCTGTTCTTGACCCTGCGAGCGTACAAATGTTTTTCTGCTCCTCCGCTGTGAAAGAGCCACTCTCATCAAGGAGGAGTAAATCACAATAACAGGGAAATAAACCTCCCCCCACCACCCGCCCCGAAATGATTCCCATTTATTTATTTATTTATTTATTTATTTCTGAGGCTTCGCACAAGTCTACATCAAAGTGCACAAATGGTGGCGGTGGGTGGCTGGCGGAGCAGCAGCCCGGGCTCCAGGAGAGCATCCTCGCTCCGCTCCGCTCCCCGTACCGGCGGGGCGGTCGCAGGACACACCGATGCCATTTCCCTTTAAATCTAACTCAGGTAATGAAAACGCACAAGAAAATAGTGTGGGTGCATCTGGGAGCAGTAGAAAACAGTTAGATCTTCATAGAGCCATAAAGAAGTAAACAGTAGGCTGCTATGAAGATCTATGGGACCCCGCAGTGCCATTGTCTTCAAAAGGAATTAAAAACAAATTGCTGAGGGCCAGCACATAATTTAGAGACTCACGGCAATTTTATGACTTGCTAATGTTCCTAATTACATGCCCGTGAAAGGCTTAATTAATTGGGGGATGTAGCAAAAAGTGGAGCCTGTGTTTGTTATCATGGTTCCACTGCATTGATTTTAGTGCCTATGGAGAATTTAGGGCCTCTTTATTTGCACAAAGAAAATGCAAGTCTCTCGAAAAAATGCACATTAAGATCAACCCCTCGCTGCTATCTAATATACTTTCCTCTACTTAACCAAAGTGCTTGTAATCATATTTTGTAAATGTTGGTGCCGTTAATTGCATTGTGAGAGAAAATAGGTTCCGCTCGACTGGTTGTGGAGAATTTTATAAAGTTCTTTTCCTGCTCCCAATTCTGAGGACTCTGAGAGAGAAACTCATCAGAAGTTGGTGCGGCGGGCAGGGAGCGGTGCTGCTCTGCTTCCCCCCGCACGTCGCCTGGGTCAGCGGGTGCTGGGGCATCTCCTGCACCCACCCAGCTCAGCTCCTGCACCCACACCCTCCGCAGGGCTGGGGCTCACCTGCACCCTTCAGCCGGGACACCCAGGGAGCTCTGGCATGTGGAGAAGCCTCTGAACCTGCTGGCACCAGGGTACAGTTTAACCCTCAGCCCCCCCAGCCCTTTGACATGCTCAGTGTACTCTGAGCTCAAGGTTTTGCTGTGATTCTCTAGAGTTAAAGTCTTTTTATGACATTAAATACAAGCCCACGCTGCAACCTCCTTTCCCTAAAATGTCACTGGGATCGGTGTGTGGAAGGTCCAAAGCAACCATCTTCAACCAGAAATAACTTAATACTGAAGAACATAAAAAACCACATAAAACCGTGGTATCGTGGAGCACAGAAGCTCCATGGAGCCTTGGCACGCTGGTACCACACGCCGGTGCTGCTCAAGGCTGGAACAGACACTGGTACGTTTTCACATCACACAAAAAAAAAGTATTAAGGAATTTAGACAACCCCTTTCCCAGCTCACAGCTCTCAAGGAGAAATCGAGGCAGGACAAAGACAACTGCAGAGCAGTTGGTGCAGAGTCCTGGTGTCCCACCACACTGGGTCAGGAGAGCAAGTGGGGCAGTGGGATGGAGCTGGCCTGTGATTGCTCCTTTCAGGTGAGCAACGCACCTGAGATCTTCCCAACAAGGCAGCACTGTTTGCATTCACCATGCGCAGGAAGCAGAGAGCTCCTGCATCGGCTGCTGCATGGACACACACGTGCACACAGAGCCGGAGCGTGGCCGGGCGCCAGCCACGTGCACGGGGTGTGTTTAACACGCGCCTCTCCCAGAGGATCCACAAGCAGCGAGGAAGCTTTTCACAGGGCACTACAGAGCAGAGTGTGAGTATCTGCAGGGGGAACACCCAGGGTGGCACATGCCACCGAGGCATGTCCCCAAGCCCCACGCTTGTGTCCGGCCAGGGAGGCATCACCACCCTCCCACACCCAGCACCTGCTGCTGGGCACCCCTGTGAGCTGTAACCCCACGGCTCTTTCCTGAGGAAAACGAGACAAATAAAGCTTAACGTTTGTGCTAAGGTGTCCAAATTTAGGATTGCATTTAAAAACACAAAGTTGGGGTTTTTTTAACATCTCACATTTTTATCAGAGTTAAAATCTCTCTGCAGAAGCAAACCCAGCCAGGGTGGCCCAGAGGAGCTCTCAGGCTGCGCACACAGCAAGAGCCGACATCCAGACAAAAACTGGGCGAGCGGCTGTGGCTGAGCTGGGGGGGGCCAGACCCAGAGCAGCAAACAGCGAGGGACACCTCCAGCTCTGGCATCCTTCCATGCTCCGTCAGGGAGGATGGTGCCTGTCAGACACAAAGAAATTTGGGGTACTGGTTTTGGTCGGGGTGATGGCTCCTTAATAACCATTAACTGCATCATCACTGGGGTGCAGGGTTGGGGCGATGGCCAGAGGGAGCCTGGGCAGCCCTGCTGCTGCCTTCCTCCTCCGTGCACCTGCGATTCCTCACGGCAACGCTGCAACGAGGAGGAGGGAAAAAAAAGCAAAAGCAAAAGCAAAGCCAAGTTTGTCTGTTGCTCTTGAGAAAAGGAGACGTCTCTCAAAATATAGTCGGCGCTTTGACGATAAGACCTTTGACAGAAACATGAATGACACGAATACTTTGATCTCTAGTCTCAGAAGCTTCAACAGCAATTATGAGTCAAGAGGGGTGAACATGGGCAGCAGCTCCAGCAATGCCCCCGAGGGTGCTGACGCCGTAATTAGAGACAAAACCCGGAGCGTCTCTGCCCGCGGCGCACACGCACGCCGGGGAGGAGGTGGGCTGGGGGGAACCTTCATGGAAAAAACAACTCTTGTTCTTCTGAGAGACATAAAATCGACAAGACTTTATACATTTCAAAGCCAAGATCTTCAAAGACAGGTAAAATGCTAATTCTGCTAATGTAGGTTTTTATGTATATGCTCTGAAAAGGTAAAGCAAATTAATCACCAGCTTTACCCCCTAATATATATCTGTGTTACCAATACATTACAGCATGTCAGATCTAAGGAGATATATCTGAACAGCGGTGGTTAAAAGAGCATTTCCCTTTTCATGCTCTAATACAGTTATTTTGATCTTTCAGTCTTCATATTTTTTGTTCTCATCAAAGGAACGATGGTGCCAGAGATTAGGATGTTATTTATTTCCCTCTCACTGTCCTACCCACGTTAATCACTTCTCGTGTCAACAGCCGCGGCGGTGCCAGCCATGCCCGTGCGAGCCCGGCCACGCTGCCTGCACCCTCCTCCTGCCTCCACGTGCCACCCAGCACCAGTGTCCCTTAGGGTCACCTCTGTGTCCCTTAAGGTCACCTCCAAAACACCCCGACCTTCGGAAGCGGATGGAAACGCTGCACAAACAGAGGGCAGGAGGGGACGGGGACGCCTGCGGAGCAGAGGGACGGTGTCAGGGAGGCCCAGCCCTGTGCCCGGGCAGCAGCGATGCCCAGCCCCTGTGATCGGGCAGCAGTGATGCCCAGCTCAGCCTCCTGCATCCTCCAGACACTCGTGGAAACTGTCAGGAGAAGGAAAAGCTGCTGGTGTGGCAGCGTGGCATGAGGCACTGCCAGAAATCCCTGCTCCTAATGACCACAGCGTGAAAAGACCAGGGAAACAGAGAGCACAAAGCTGGGGGGAGGCACAGGGACAGGAGATGGGGACCCAGTTCCAGCACATCACACTGCCCAGCCCAGCCAGCTCCCTCCTGTTTGTGACCTGTCACTGTCACCCAAAGGCCCACTGCCAGAGGAGAGCTGACCCTGGCTGTGTCCCGTGGGGCTCTGCTCCTCTCCGCTGGCCCCAGGAGAATTCAGCATCTGGGTGTTTCTGTGGGTCAGGACAGAGTCCCCCTTTCCTGGGTTGTTTCCAGACACCTCCCACTGAATTTTCACCTGCGTGGAACTGTCACACCTGTGCTCAGCCCACCTCTCACAGAAGCACATCCCAGGTTTAGGCACGTACTGAAACGTCGCCTTTGTGCTGCGTTCCAGGCGTGGGTTCAGAAACACACATCCCCTCCAGACACTGCAGCTCCTTCCCCCAGTGTTCTCCACGCAGAGATCCTGGGAATTCAACTCCTGCACTGGACAGGCACGGGGCTCCAGGCTAGAGCCCAGTGTGACTCCTTCCCAAAACCAAACACCGCTGGGGCAGGCCGGCGCGGGCAGACTGGGAGAGCTCCTGTGGAACTCTCTGCTGCAGGACGGTAACTTCAGCGGCTCCACCAAAACGCTGCTTCAAAGGACCATGTGAGGTCCCAGAGTGTAAAGCCCAGGTTAGATAGCTGTCAGGGATAGTTGCAACTAACTCGCTGAGCTGAACTTAGATGATGGACTTGTTAAGGGCAGAAGATGGTGATATGGAGGAATCTCAATTATTTGCAGAGATTAACCGAGCAGCTGCACTTCGGGCATAACTAATCCTTGAGAGACGAGGAACAGGGAAAGACTGCAGGAGCTAATGTCTTTGAGATAGGTTAAACCAGTGACATTGCCCACCATCAGCATTGTGTTCCTCGCCTCTAAAATGCTGACACTTACAGGTTTGATGGTAACTAGACTGCGTAGGGGCACCTTTGCTTTCACATCAGATCTGCTGACATGAACAAGAGTCAATTCAGATGGGCATCCAAACATTAAAGTCCTTCCCTATTTCCATAAAATGATTGGCAGGATGCCTACTGCTGGCGGCTGGCAGCACTCCTGATAAATGGCATCTTGATAAAAACTTTGAGCTGTTTTAAGGAAAAAAAAAAAAATAAATAAAGCATACTCTTATTCTAATTCACTCAGCTGCTGACAGATGAGATGTCTCATCTCAAAAAATCAGATCCACCTGGTCTCTTTGCTGTGTGTGCACAGCGGCCAGCGTGGCTCTGCTCTTCCACTCCCCTCCTGCGCAGGAAGCGGTCCCCGCCGCGGGGCACGCGCTCCCCTTCCTCAGCACCGACAGCATACATCTGGGGACTCAGCAGAAAGTACCTAAAATATAGCAGATTATCCCTAGGAAAAGAAAAAGGGATTTTCCTTTCCAGGTCTTGAACTGTTGAAGGTTTCCAAGGAGTCCTGCAGGTAAAATCCAACTGGAGCAGCTGGAATCCAGGGTCACTTCTCAGACACAGAGACCTGACCCATGGAACCAGTTCTTTCCTGCAGCTTCAATGTTAACAAATGCATCGTTCTCCAAGAGACAAAGAGCTGCTGCACAGATACTCGCTGCTGATTCCCAGCTAATCCATCAGTAGATCAATGCAGGTAAAAGAGAAGGGAAAAACCCCCTAATTTCAAGCCTTAATAATATAATTATTCAGTTTCTGTAGCTTTTTTAAGCACTTAATTCCAAGTATTTTTCTTAACTTAAGGTTTAAAAATGACTTCTAAAATGAATCTGAATGTTATAATGGGAACTTTTTACCCCCAGAGATCAAACACCTCCTTCTCTCATACTTTTCCATTTCAAATCATGTAAAATTCCTGTGAGCTGGGGGGCCCTGCCAGGCTCCCTGGCCACGCAGCACGTTGTGAACCCAGACCTCACCTGAAAAGAGATGCAGGGCAGGTAACACCTACAGCCATTTCCTACTTGTTCTTTTAAAGAGATGTTACATGGCCCTGTGGTGCATGAGAAGGGGTGAATCTGCACAGGTCAGTGCCAGGGTGGGGACACACCCTCCTGCTCAGCAGCCAGGGAACAGCCACACAATGTCACACCAGCCCTCGCCCTCCGTGACGTCTCACACCTTCGCAGGACACCCATAACGACACAACCTAGAGCCAGAGCTCCAGAGAGACTGAAAAGGGGATGGTCAAGATTTCTGAATTTCTGATATCCCATTCTCTTGGCTGTAAAAAGTCATCTGCTGTTCAAATTCCTTAAATTGCTTTAAAAATCTCAGCATCTGATGGACCTCGCTCTGCCTCCACAACACCACTGACTTCGTTTGCTCACATCAAAGTCATCTAATTATCAAAAGATAACACCGAGGGGTCCAGAAACATTCCCCACCTGCACGAGGGCAACAGCCACAGACAGGGCAACCCAGATTATGCAGCAAAGCCTCCAAGAATTGTGGTTTGTTGCTGCCCAGAACATCCCGAGTACGTACAGACCCCAACAAAGCATGCACCACTTAAACCAACCCGTGACGCATGGAGCTGCCACCCTCCTTCTCCTTCCTGCCTCAGTGCCACCTCCAGCTGCAGTGACACCAGTACTGAGACTGAACTAACACATCCGACCGCAAGCACGTGGCCATCCCAGCCAGCCCAGTGTCCCCACACCCTTCCCAGCAGCAGTGCCAGACCCTGGCCTGGCTCCACACCCAACCAACCAGGGTCCTGCAGAGCTGCGGTGCCCGGCGCTGCCCATGCCAGCAGAGCAGCACTGGTTTGTAACCACAGCTCAGAGACACAGGTCACCAGGAAGACACACAGACACGGGCACTGAGGCCACCAGCACCAAGGCAGAGCAGATCAGACCACCAAGAGTCTCCAAGCCGCCCAAGAAGAGCGCTATGGTCTCCTTCCATCTCTGCTTGCCTCCTTGAGACCGCTCGGGGTTCCTGAACAACCCCCTGCCCCGAGGTTGGATGTCCATATCCATAAGCACCACCATAACGAACGCAATTAACAGTGGTGACATCCCTACCTTGATTCTCGTCATGGTCCACTGGAAGTTGCTTTGAGAGCTGGGGCTTCAAGCCTGCTTCGCCATCATGTGATCTGACATCGTGGAGAATTTACTGTGGAAACAAAAAAACCCACAAGTGTGAAATGTGACTGTCGATAAAGTAATCCTCAGCAATCAGACAAAATTAATTGTGTGAACATCATTGATCAAACCTACTTAATACATTGGGTTTGTAGAAAGCTGGAATGTAATTTCATTACCAATCTGCTCCATCCTAATGAAATTTCTAATAACACTCTAATTTTGATTTCGGTTAAGGAGAGAATGATGGAAATTTTCTTTTGCTTCTCTTGTAAGGTTTTATTTTATTGGTTTTCTGCAATAGGAGGGATACTAATTTTTTTTTAATTTGACATTTTATTAGCAGGGGGTTTAATATAACAACACAGATAAAAAACAAAATTGCAAAACGGACAAACCTCACAGAAATAGAATTGATGTCAAAATTAAGGAGGCTAATTTTAAAGAAATTGATTTATTTTATGAGTAGTGATTTGGGCTTTTTTTTTTTTTTTAATTCTAGCTGATTTTCTGACCTAAAGTGATTTTAATAATAGTAGTTTGCAATTCTTTTTATCTGTAATTCTCACGGAACGATGCTAGAGGAGTTCAGCCCCATGGGAGAGGCACCAACATGCTACATTCATAATGGGCAGATTAGGGTGAGAAAACCCTGTCAGCAGCAAAGCTCCCAATAATTTGGGTTTAACCAAGATTCCACCTTTTGGGTCAAGTTCCAAAGACACTGTTCAGAATTTCAGACTCAGTTGTGTTGGTGCACGGAGAAGGGGTAGAGGTGAAGGGAATCAGGAGCGACGGAGCACCAGGCAGGTAATGAAATGGTGGCGTTTGGGATTCGCGGTGAAGTCCATGTGCAAGGCGGCCCTGACCCAGCCTGTGCTACCTGGGACCCCCGTCCTGGGAGGAAGGGGCACAGATGGGGGGTCTCAGCACTGCCTGCCCTGTCTCCCCAATTTCCAGCAGACAAGTTCCCACATTGCAGCAAAGTGAAATGCAAAAATTAAAAGAGAAAGAAGACCAGCAAAAATCAAACTGATGGACCTAACGAGGGAAGCTGCGAGTGATCGAGGGCACGTGCCCTCCTGCCACCCGGCCCTGCCACACTGCACCCCTGGCCCCCCATTCTGCACCCCCAGCCCTGCTGCTCTGCACCCCTGGCCCCAGGGCAGCTGGAGAGCTGGGACAGACGGGCAGCCCCGGGACAGACCCTTGGCCACCCTGCCGAGTGGACGCTGCACCCAGCAATGGGAGACGGCAGCCGTCCCTGCGGGCTGCCCGTGGAGCTGGGGCAGGACCAGCCTCCTGCCCAGGGCTCAGGGCTGCTGTGGCCACATTGCCTGGGAGCCCAGAGCCTGCAGGCTTCTGCAGACAGCACTGCAGCGAGGGCAAGGGAAAAGCCTGGGAAAAACAACTATTTTGTTGCTTTTTCTGCTACCAAGTCCTGAAAATGAACAACGCTCGCCTCTAACACGCATGAGAGGGCAAACTCTGCTCTCGGAGCAGCTGGGCACTACTGATGGCTCGTCTGACAACGTGTCTGCTGAATAGAAATCACCTCTCCCTGGCCAGGGGCCGCGTGCAGTGGGACCTGCGTTTGAAGGTGGAGGACACGCAGGATGCACGCTGGCGGGTCACAGGCATTCGGGGGCCTCTGGGTGATGGGATGGGACGCGATGAGCAGACAAGGGAGCAGAGAGCGTGTGTGCCTGCTGCAGGAAGGTGATGCTCTTTGACTACTGAACTGGTGCCTATCTCTGGTATTTCCATTTTCAGCAATCTGATGTGTTTTGGTGATTTATTCATGACTGGTGTAGTGAAAAATTGGAAAAGGCTAGCGGGATAGCCATGGCCTGGAGATCCAGCGCCCGATTGAAGCTACAACTGAATTACTGTCAGAGGCATCATGCAAGGTTTACTCCAGCGAATGTGAAGTTGAATCTTTATATTAATAAGTGAACATGAACTATCAGAGAGCCTGGCATATGTCTGCTGCCGGGCAGGTCTGGAAAGGAGCTGTCAGATCAACATGGAACCTGAGCAGACAAAGAGAGAAGCTCCAGTGCCCCTCTCCACGCGCTGCAGAGGTGTCTGCGGGCGCTCGCAGGAGCCACGGAAGGGAGAGCTGACAGCACACAGGACAGCTGAAAAGGCTCCTGCAGGCAAAGCTGCCTCGTCTCTAACACATCTTACACTGCGGGGCTGAAAGCATCGGGGAAAGCCTTGGCTTTCACTCCACTCCTTAAGCACAGGTGAAAATCTCACCCCTTGCTCAGGCTATGCTGCTAAAACACAGCCGACGAGGGATCCGTGTTGATGTTGCACGTAAAACCCCAGTCCAACCAGAAACACCATTTCCAAAGCAACAGTCCCCGAGAACTGTAACTCGGGGAGGAGGTACCTTTAACACAAACCAAACCCAGGGAGCGCAAACCTACAGCACATGCTCTACAGAAATGGTAACTTTTGCCCTGTTTCCAAAAAGCAAAAGGAAAATGTCCTGTTCAGTGCTGGTCACACCCGTGCGAGCTGCTCACCCCTATGGCCTGGAGGGTCCCTTTCAGAGCTGCTCACCCCTATGGCCTGGAGGGTCCCTGTCAGAGCTGCTCACCCCTATGGCCTGGAGGGTCCCTTTCAGAGCTGCTCACCCCTATGGCCTCGAGGGTCCCTTTCAGAGCTGCTCACCCCTATGGCCTCGAGGGTTCCTTTCAGAGCTTCCCTGCTTTAACTTTCACATCAAGTACAAAACCCATTTTTCATCTTGGCTTCCAACCTGCTGGGTGTAAAAGGGAGGTGAGGAAATGCCCCTTTCCCCAAGGGTCCCCTCCAAATCTGAACTTCTGAGAAAATAAAACAAAGCAGCAATTCATCCAAATAGTTACAAAAAAAAAAAAAAAAAAGGAAACAACAACAACAACAAAGGTGTTGAGAGAGAAGGAAGCGAAAGGCCGCGTTCCAGCAGCATCTAGCAGCTCTTCATAATTACAGCTCCACTTCCACACCCAGTTCCCGCCTAATTACGGCCCCGCGGTCGGTGCTCCAGGCTCCGGAGCAGCAGGGTTGCTATTTCGCACACACTGATCGCTCCTCGGCTCCTCGTTACCAAGCGCTCGCTTTGGGCCCATCAGCCAGCCCGTCACCCTCCACAGCACCACCAGACCTGCCTGAAGCCAGCGGCAGGGCCAGTCCCTCACCCGAGAGTCCCTCACGAGAGAGGGCAGGGAGAGGGACTGTCCCCACAAACGTGCAGGGTAGGTACCCCGGGGCTCTCAGACACCTGGGACAGAGGGGACAGGGGTTCTCTGTCCCTGCTCGCTCTGGGCTGCTGCTGTGGAAGGTTCTCCTGGATCTCCTCAGGTATCGCAAGGAAAGAGCCACCAACACCTGAATCTGGGCTGTGAGCTCCATGTTCTGGGAAGCAGACCGAAGCCTTCGCACCAGAAAAGGGAGAACTGAATTGGGTTGTGTTGTTTCAACTTTCTGTTTCTTAGCAACCAGATTTAACGTGTCCAAGGTTTTGTTCTGGGTCGTTTCTGCACTTTTCCTTTTAAGTTGAGTAGGTGAAGCTCAGTCTCGTGAGCTCCTCCTGCCAGCTCTGAGCAAAAGCCTCCAGTGAAGGTGAGCTGAGGTTGCCCATGGGTTGGTGGTGGCCATGCACCACAGCTCCTGCCCAGCAAACACCCCTCTTGGAGATGAGATGCCTCCTGTTTTGTTTTGGGGGTTACAATCCTTCTGCTGCTTTCTCTGCAGGCTGGTGGCACTGTGCTGATCGTTAATGCCATCGCTGTCTTTGGCAAGAAGCAGAAAGGGACTTTCTTCTACCAGAAAGGCAGCAGAGCTGATTTCCTAATAATTTATGGCTTGAACAAAGTTGCAGAGCAGCAAGCAAGTATGCAGGAAAGGTTGAGGTGAAAAATTAGTTACAAAGTGAATGCCCTGAAGACACTTGTACTGGACAACAATTACGGCACCTTAATTAACTGAAATTTAGTTCACCTGTCGACTGAGGCATGTCCAGTGCTAAAGTTATGCCACTGCTGCTGTCTACTACTGGTTAATGAATATAAATCAGATGGTTTATAGTTAGTGAACATGTAATAGGCTTGCAATGAGTCGAATTCCAATGCAAAATGCCTGGGGATAGGAACATGCCATCCATAAAATATATATAAATAACAGATTTACATTTCTACAAGGAAAAAAACGCAGCTATTCTCCCATCTTGGCATTCTCTCAGCTTGACAGACCTGCTCTCCAGTTCTCTGACAAGACAAGAGATCGATAAGTAGGAATTTAAGAGTTGGGTCACCCAAGGTATGGCTAACGAGACGCCAAAACTCTTCCACGTCCTCCATGTTTCCTTCCCAGCCACCGAGCCGTGTCCTACAGGTTCATCACGTGCCCGTTCAGTGCTGCTTGGGAGCAGAGCCCGAGGGGCAGGAGCACTGAAGGTGACTCCTGAAGGTGTAGAGCACACGGAGCAGCTACCAGAGCCTGAGCCAGAGACAACTGAGGCGATGAGGAAGAGGAAGGCTGCCTTTGCCCGGGGACAGTCGGGGGCACCAAGGCTGTGCTTTTGCTAAAGCTGCCTGTGGATGAGCCTTTAGCCATATCAAAAGGAAAAAGCAGACAGTTGAGGCTCCATCTCTAGACACAAGACAGGTTAAAAAAAGCCCAACACCACCTTCTGCAGCCAGCCATGACACAGGTGGGAAGGGAGCAAATCTCTCCAAGTTTCTTACTTGAAAAATAAAAATAACATGCCAGCAGGAGGGGGAAGACCTGGCCAGAGAGCCAGAGATCTCTGCCCAGCCCTTGCATCGCCCCAGATGTTCAGTTCCAGGGATGGGAGAGTGTTGATATTTGGGGTGCACTGCAAAGGAGCCTCTCACCCCCCTCCTGGTAAATAAAGCTCCTTTGGGTCAATCCATGCTGGACAGCCTAGAAGATGATGTGCCCCCAAATCACTAGACTCTTGGGGAGTTGTTGGCCAGGGGTCTCAGGGAGGCACCAACAGGCATCAAAAAGCGACCCAGTATCAAAAACCCCTGGTCTCAGCTCTTTACATTTCCTTGCTGCAGAAGCAAAAAAATTGTGGACTTTATTTATTGCACAAATTAGGTACAAGAAAATTATTTTCTTAATGTGAGACTTGATGAATGTTCTCAACTCTCCACCCTGCTAGGAAGAGGGGGTTACAATGAAAATTATTTACAAAGCATGTGCTACACCCTGCAGGGATATTTATTCAGGCAGGAGATGTTTCTGCAGATTTTGTTGACAAAGGCAAATCAAATTACATTTTTGCGAACATTACAACAAGCATCTTGATTTGATATGGACATCAGCCGTCTCCTGACAGAGCCTGGGAAGCAGCTCTGCCCCAGCACCCTCCAGGCACCTACAAAGGTGGTCATTTTTAGTATTAGGGAACAGATGGATAAAATGCTCTGCAAGCTGTTCACACACTTCTAAATATTGATTGGAAGTTTTTACTCCTTTAAAATGTATAAAAATTGTTATAAATCCAACACCCAGATCAGAGAAGGTGAATGACTGCAGGGGTAAGGGGAGCTCCTGCGAGACCCCCGGCCGGGCTCGCACCCCACAAACCCTCGGCCGGGCTCCTCCGTGGAGCCCCAGTAGAAGCTCAAACAGGAGCCGTGTCCCCACGGGCTCCCACGAGCCCTGCTGCACTGACAGTGCACACGCAGATGTCAGCACACAACTCTGTGTATATACATTTATACAGATAACGTGCAATAACAGGGGAAGGCGCGCTAACATATCGCTCCCAGTCTGTACTTCAGTGGTTAAATCACAGACCTTTCCTTTCAGAAGTGAAACACGCTCAGCGTGGTCTTTAAACAAGCAGCTTAGCCCTTCAGAAAAACCCCAACCAGGCCAGCAAGGAGATGCCCACATCAGAGGCAGGAGCTGAGCTCCATGCCCACCGTCCTGCCTTTGTTCAGACGTTGGCCACAGTGGCTGGTGCTCGGCCACAGCATGGCCAGGAGGACACGGCTGCTGCTCAGGTCCCGACCAAGCCCTGTCAAGCTGAACCACCTTGCAGAGTACAGATCCCACACAATTCAGTGGCATTTTTAATCCGATTATTGTTATTATCTCAAAATGACTAATTTCTGCCGGAGGACGCGGGATCAGCATCCCTGACAGAAGCTCTTTGGGAGCTGGGAGCTCGGTGCGAACGTGCTGCCTTCACCT
Source organism: Antrostomus carolinensis (assembly GCF_000700745.2). Classification (NCBI taxonomy): domain Eukaryota; kingdom Metazoa; phylum Chordata; class Aves; order Caprimulgiformes; family Caprimulgidae; genus Antrostomus; species Antrostomus carolinensis. The sequence continues at coordinate 3,412 of NW_010306356.1, read as the reverse complement.
GCAGCCGCTCTGCTGGTGGGGAGGGAAAAGCCGTGGCGTGATTAGCGCTGGGATTGTTCCCAGGGATTACACTCCTCATGAATGTCTGGGTATAATATCACACACAGCTTCTCCCCACCTCCTCTGTGCCTTACACACCCTCCCTCCCCACACACCCAGGAATTCACTGTATGCTTTTACAGTGATGTGACTGAAGATGGCACCGGCCAGCGTCTGGGAAGGAGGGCAGGTAGCCCTGCTGCCGATACCGAGATCTCGGAGCTGGGAATACGAACAGCATGGTGGGTCAAGGTGTCAGTAAAAAATAGTAGGTAAAAAATGTTGAACTAGGTCATAACCATCTATTTTTCATCCTCTGCAGTGGGGCTATTGCATCAACACGTACACACAACGGGCAAACTGGTGGTACTCGTACGGCACGAGTTCTTTCTTCAGAACAAGATATACGTACTCAGCTTCACGAGGGGAAAATACAGATACAGAGGGCTTCTTCCTGCAGCAGAGAAAGTCACGGCATGAACCTACAGCCAAGAGTCCAGGCTAGGTCAATTCCTCCGAGAAATGGAGGTGTGGATTACAAACAGTGTGATCAACAAAGCGTTTGAACAGCACACTGTGAGAAGGACGGATTCCCACCTCTCACCATCTCTTACTCAAGCCCAGGTTGCCTATCCAGCACAAATCCTGTGGCACAATATAGGTTATGGGTCTCAAAATACAACGTAACAAGGAAATAATATAAAACTCTGTAATACCTACAGACAGATTAGATAGTCTGCAGATCCTCTCAGGATTTAGAAGTCTGAGTATCTTGTGCCACGCTGCAGCGCGGGTGTTTCTGGCTAGGGAAACCCAAGGGCTCATCATCAGCCTGAGATCCGACGCAGATCTCCATCCACAGCTGCTGGGTCGGGAAGGGTTTGGGAAGCACACAAAATGTCACTTGGACTTGTGGTGTGGTTTCTCCTACTGGGAAGGAACAGTTCCAAGCTCCTTGATAACAGGAAAAATCACTTCAGCGCAATGTCGCTGATCCTCTCTGATTAAACCTGTGGGTCTTACACTTGGTCTTCAATCAGGTCTTTGAGAAGTCCCCACAGATTACACCATCCCTGTGCTTAGCCATCATAATGACTTGCAAGTGATTAGCTTAACCAGCATTTCACCCAATTCAATTTCCATGGATGGCCTATACGTACCAAGAAAGACGTTCACATTAATTTTTACATAATTAAATCAGGAATGACCCTGGTGCCGATGAAATAAAACCTCAATTCTTCCTGGGCTGCACAGCGCTCATCTCGGCTTTAACCCTCAGAACACGAGATGGACTTGGTTGGACGGGACGGATCCGGCTCCCACCCCTCTCCTGCCTCTTCCATCCCTTGGCTCTCTACAGGCTGAGTGACTCCAACGCCTGTCACCCGTCCTGCTCCCAGTTCCCCGGCACAGCACCAGAACGCCCCCTTACACAGATGTCTGCACCTCACTCCAACTGTTACCGGGTAACACACCCATTTTCCTGGGAAAAGCCTTAATGAGCAGGGCAGCAACGCAACGAGCCGTTGATGAGCGATGGCCCAGCCACGGGGCCGGGACTGGAGCTTTGTGATCACCAAGGAGCATCCAGCCCCAGTGTCCATCCACTGCCATAAGCCACCATCTATTCCTCAGTCCAAACCATGTCCTGCACAAGGCAGGCCTTGAAATCACAGCAGCATGGAGACCAGGACTGCGAGTCACGGGAGCTCCTGCACTTGGAAAACCAAGCGGGCGACGGGAGCGAGAAGGCCCATGGGTCCCCTCCCAGAGCAGCAGATCCCTCCCAGGAGGACACCACCCACCCTTCCCTCAGCTCTGCAAACCTCTCAGCCCCGCTGCTGCTCCCACTGCCCGGTGCCCGGGGTGCTGACCACTCGCTGGGATGCGCCATCGGACTAAGCAAACTAACGAGGATAATTGCCATGCATTTCGTTAAACAATCCCCTCGGAGTCGGCAGCGATTACTCACTTCTACTGTAATTTTAATTGGTGGGCAAACATGATCTTTGTAGAGACAAAGCCTCATTCTTCTCTCTCTTGTAACAGTTTAAATCAATACTAACCCGGGGCTGCTTGGAAATATTTAATGAAAACTGTTTTGACAGAAAATTGGATTCTCAGTGGGGCAAAATATTTGTTTTCAACGGAAAAGTTTCACTTTGTTGAGAGCCAAAACTTTTCACTGAAAGGTCAAATTGCCCTTGTACCCCCTTCACTGCCACCGCCCTGGATAACGCAGAGCACACGCAGCCGCGGGGCTGAGAGTGCAGCCTGGGCTCTCGGGGTCGCAACCAGAAACCTCATGACACCCACTGAAGTGTCTCTGCAAGGGACAGCGGTCACAACCTTGGTGCTGTGACTTATCCCGCTGTGACAAACGCCATGCAGGGACAGAGGGCACGCGGCGTGTGGCGGGAGGAGGAGCAGGGACTGGCGCAATGGCACGGAGCGGAGCGAGTACATACATCACAGCAAACACCGCGCCGGAGGGTTTTGCCTCCGCGTTCACCTTGAGGTGAAATTAGTGATGGCAAAAAAAAAACCTTACTCAGGTCTTGGCTAATGATTATCCCATTAAAGAATCAGCTGACATAATATCATTTGGTAGTTTTATAAACCTCAGTAACAACAAGACTGATGAGAGCGAAAGCCCTGACAGCTCATCTGCCCAGGCAAGAGAAAGGTACAAAATTTGCTATTTTACTATATTACAAATTTCATGGTATTAAAAAATAATAATAAAATAATCCTGGGAAAGGCGGGTGGCTTTGCCTGTCTCCAGAAACACGTGTATATCCGCACCCAGCCCTCCCACTCCTTGGCAGATGTCCACCAGGAAATGCAACTAGAGCAACTCCCAGCGAGCGGCCCCCGGCCCCGAACGCTCCAGGCAGGACCGCGGGGACGCAGTGGCCGTGGGTGTCCCCTCCCCACTGCTGAGCTCCCCCAGAGCCACCCGTGCAGACCCCAGGCACCCTCTGCTGAAGCCCTTCACTGCAAGGACCCTCCAGGACCACCATGGCTGACGCTGAGGAGCGACCTCCTCGCTCTCTGCGAGCGGCAGCGCCGGCTCCTACCCTGGTTCAGTCTCCGCCAATTAGGGACAAGGTGAGGTCAACCCAAAAAGTCACTCACACGGCGCCAGGGTCTGGTACAATTAACCCATTTAATGAAAAGAAAAAAAAAAGTGTGTGTGCTGCAGTTCTCCTCACCCACATCTCTACACTGAAGACATTGATGCTGGCAGGAGAATACACAACCTCAAACGACATTCGTCTTGTCCGCGATGATAGGAGTTATTTTGGGTTTCACTGTTGTTTAAAAGAGGCAACATCACAACAGGCAGAGGAGCACTGGCCAGCAACACTAT
>NW_010306355.1:0-29306 GCF_000700745.2 Antrostomus carolinensis | reverse complement strand
GCCCCGCCGCACGGCCCTGCAGCGTGAGCGACACCCCGGGTGCCCCCTGTGTCCGTCCTGTGTGAAAGCTGTGAGAGCTGGGAGCAGATTCTAAGTCCGGGGGCCGAGCTGTGGTGTCGGGCAGTGGGGTGTGGAACGTGTGGCTGCACAGGACTCGTCCCCAGAAAGCCAGGGGGGCAGAGGGCTGCTGCCCGCTTGGTAATCTTCTCACAGCTTGCTAATGAGGTAGAGAGAGGGGACACTTTTCGACACAGACACTAAAGTAGTCTCTGCTAGTTTTTTATTTGACTGGTCCTCCTTAGTGTTAAAAGAGAGAAATAAAGCAAGGCAGCTTTATTCAGAGTAGCTCTGATACTCCCCATTTTTACCAGTTCCTAGGCAGTTTCTATCAGGAAAAGGCATGTTCCCAGAAAAAGGAAAATAAAACTGCCCAAATTCCACCAAGCTCTTAATGGTGATTCTCAATCTAATGCAGATTGAGAATAGTAGTCTAAAACATGTTTCTCACTTGATTGCTGTGAATTCTTACTATTTCCCTAGAACCTTTCTAAAAATTTGCTATTGCAGAACTCTGTGTGTGGAATACTTCTGGTTATTAGCTATCATGTCTGGTCTTTAAAAAGATTTCTTTTTTATTAATGTAAAATTTGTCTCTAAGATGTATTTATAACTTGCTGGGAATGTTGCAAAGAAATCAAAAATAAAAGCAAAATTTCACAATATAAAAAACTTCATTATTTTAGCTAGGTTTTGTCAACACTTTATCAAACTGAGCTGTTAATCCAATGTTACTTTATATCATAGCCATCTTTAGAAAGCTATACCACATTGAAATAATGTATTTGTTCATAGCTTTTCAAGAAGTTTTAAAAATGTTTGGGTTTTAAATAAACTCTGGAGGCCAATATGAGAATGCATAGATTAATGAAAGGACAAATGAAAGGCTTAAAGATACTGGATTAAAGCAAACTCTATTTCTGTTCAAGTTAAAATGTGAAAAAGTAGTGGCTGTTCAAATAATAAATTATTTCTACCCTAAAAGTGAATTTTTACTATGTCAGAAAAAAAAAGAAAAGTCTAAATATATTATGCTAGTAATTCAGTATGCATTAGACTTGTTAAGTTTCTTGTATTTTTACTATATGGTCTGGAATTCCTGCAGAAAATACTAACACCTCTTATTAGTTACTGTCATTATGTTGTTATTCTTTTCTAATCAAACTCAAAGGGGTTACTCCTTTCTATATCTGAACAGAGAGGACGCAAAACCAGGGACTGAAGTTGTCATTTCAGTGCTGCTAAGTAAGTAGTGTAGTCTGGATGCTAGGGATTAAAGCAGTCCAAAGCTTTTACAGTGCACTAGTTTTATACTGAAAAGGCTGGTTTAATTGAACCAGAATATGATAATTCTATTCGTTTTTGACAGATTTAGCAATAGGCCCATTAATTTTTTTCCAGCCTGCCTGTGACTCGCACTGCTTCATTTCCTGGGTGCCTTTTCAGCCGACAGATACACAGGGCTGCTCAAGGAAGGGAAGTGGGGAGCAGGAAGAGTGAAGGGAGCAGGTTGCCGTGAGTTTTTGCCAAGATATTGAGGTGACTCTTTCCTGTGTTGATCAATTTCTCAAATTCCTGATTACTTGCAGAGCTAGGAAGGTGATTCCCTACCTAGATTACTACTTGAGTTGGGTATTTCATTTTCATTTAAAAAATAACACTTTCAGATTCTTTACTTTTGTAGAAGAATACAAGTTTCCTACTTGCTGTTACGCACCAGACCACCAAGGTTCTTGGAAGTACAAGATTTCCCAAGGATAAAGTTCTTTATTTAGGATCCTATTTATAAATAATCCATAACCACTTTTAAGCTCTTTTAACGTATACTTAAGCTCCACTGATTTTAGGGTACTTAAATAAATGCAGTTAAATGCCAAAAAATTTTACCCAGTGAAGGAGACTAAATAGAGACTTATCTTGTGGTGTGTTTTTTAGTCATTAATGTACTCTTACAGATAATCATGTTATAAATAAAAGCATTTAAAATATTAAAAATAGCTAAACCCTATTTCTTTGATCAGCCTCTTTTCTGAATAAGAAACAACATATTATTACACAGATCAACATACTGATTAAGTGCTGAGTGCCTTTTTTTGGGTTTTTTTTAAAGCTGTCTAAATAGCCTGTTCCTGGAAGCTTTTGTATATGGGTCATTCCAAGTTGTGTATGACAAAGCTTTCTTGATTCTTTAGTCTGTTGCAGTTTTATCTGTTGGGAAAAATAAAGCTGTACCAACTTGACAAAGAGATTTTACTTGGATGTGCCAAGTGTTTTTAGGATATCTGAATTGTTTGGATAACACTTAAGTGTTTGCCCTTTTGGAAGGACTGGAGAGAAAAATGGAATTAGCCCTTGTGTGGTCATTCTGCTTGGATCAAATGGGAATGCCTTTTCCTTGGCTTTGTGAAGTGCGGTTCATTACTTTTGTTAAGGGCTTTAGGCTGAATGATGTGATTTTCAAAACATTTTATATTTGTTCCATTTGCTTTTTGTACTGAGAATCTCAGAGATCAGCTTGTATTTAAATCCATGATTAGAGAATAACAGATCTTACTAACACTAGGATACTAATAGCCAGTTATTTCTGGCTGTGAAAACTGACAGTTGTCTTCACTGGACTAATTCAGTCAGCAAAGAGTGGTCTAATGTTAGACTTGGCTTTGAGAACTAGTGAAAATACTGTAAAACAACTGGTTATAGAAGTTAACTTTGAGTCAGTGATCAGAGGCTCAAGGTAAACAAAATAGATAAGAACATGCCAATCTTAAAAAGACAAACTATGAGAAATCACACTGAGTTTTTCAGACATTGTGCAGTTCAGTTGCTGAATTCATTTCCAACAAGATCCTTTGAAAGCAAAAATAAATTTTTAAAAAGTGTGTGGAGGAATAGCAGGAAAAAGAAAAAACGGGCAGACTCAGAGCAGAAATGTTGTAAAGAAAAAATACCACCCAGACCTAAGCACAAAAGTGTTTATACAAGATCTGCCTCAGGAAGTCCCTAAACCACAGCTCACTGCTGACAGGAAGCTACATCTGGAAAACAACTATTGTACCTTTGCCTTTTTTCAATATTCTTTTTCAAAGCATTCTCTGCTTTCTGACACTGGATAATATATGTTTAAAAATGTTGAAATGAATCACTACGGCAGTATTTAATCTTTATAATTTTTTTTCCCCTGATTTATGGGAAAAGCATTAAGAAATAGTTGGGTTTTGGGGAAAACTGAAAAAAAAGAAATTGGCCGTACTCTTGAGAAAAGCTGATTTGTTCAGAGGGAAAGCTTTGCTAGGAAGCTCCAGACAGCTTTAGATTTTTTTTAGACTGCTTCAGTGAATAAGGGAATGACTTACACCAGTCAGAGGTGATTTTGGGCATAAATTCCTGACCATAATTCCAGATTAATTACTAGTAACTTTTTCTTTCACACGTTGGTGTCTTATTTTGAAAGTCGCTTGGTTTATACTGCACTTACTTGCCCGTTTTTCTATATTAGGCTTCGTTGCTACAGTGACAAAGGTGGAATGGTTTATTCCAGTGGTCTGTTAGGGTGAGGTTATTCAGGAAGCACCATGGGATTTTTTCTTTCTTTTAGTTTTGGGATGGCTAAGTATGAAGCAATGATATTACTTTGTTTCTTTCATTAAACATAGATGAGGGGGATCACCAAAAGTGAGTTGAGTTAAACAGGTTCTTTGGTGTTCCAGGTAATAGTGACTTTCTGAGAAGTCTCAGATGTTTACAGATACTCTTGAGTGGCCTTTTGGATTAGCAGCCCTGCTTCTAAAGGATTTTCTTTTGAGGTCACCAGTGTGCTTGAGTGAAGAAGAGCAAAACTTGCCTGGCATATGAGGAAAGGCTGAGAGAACTGGGTTTGTTCAGCCTTGCGAAAAGGTGGTTTTAGGGAGACCATCTCGCTATGTTCTGGTCTTTAAAGGGTGGCTGTGAAGAAGATGGGAGACTCCTTTTTTACTAGAAGCCACATGGAAAAGGTGAGGGCTAATGGGTACAAGTTGCTCCAAGGAGATTCTGATTGGACACAAGAGGAAAATTTTTCACAGTGAGAACAATCAACCAGTGGAATAATCTCCCCAGGGAAGTGGTGGATTCCCCAACATTGGACACTCTTAAGATTCAGCTGGGCAGGGTGCTGGGCCATCTTGTCTAGACTGTGCTTTTTCCAGGAAAGGTTGGACCGGATGGTCCTTGAGGTGCCTTCCAACCTGGTATGCTGTGATTCTATGAAAACTGTATACAGATCAGTAACAGACTTTGTTTGCATGAGATGTAACGTGATGGTAGGCTGCTCAGTTGAGAGTTTGATGTATCAAAAGGTAGGAAAGAATGTCTGTTAGGAATTCTTTTGTTTTCTCTGAAGTGCTTTAAATCAGCTGTCAAACTGAAAAGTTAGTTCACTGAAATTGTATTACTTTCATTTCCTTTAAAACTCGTGAATTTTTAACCATGTCCCTGTAGAAGCAGTAGTATTTCCAGCTGTCTCTGCCAAGCTTTAGTAGAAAATGCTTGTCATTCTGAGTCACTATCATATTCTTTGTATTCCTAACAAGACTGATGTTTCCCATTAGTTCAATTTAAAGTCTCTTTGGAGAACAGGACTCTGTAGAAACAAATGCCGCCATGGTAGACCACGGAAACCATGGGAAAAGGTTAGCGACGTTTGAAAAGGCTAGTCTACATCTGTAACACTCACAGAAGTAATACCACTAGAATTAAAAGCATTGGTGCTTTTGTTAGTGATGTATCTTCTTCCACAGAAAGATTATTTATTTTTCTTTATTTCTAGAAAAAAAAATTCAAAACCGTGTAGAACAATGTTAAATATGAAAATTGAAGTGTAATTTAATGGTTTAAGTTAGCAGAGTGCTCTCCCTGAGGTAAATGTTTCAGTGTTAAGTTTTTGGTTAAAGCAGCAAATTACAGTTATTCTTCTGATTAGCAAATGAAGCTCAGGAAGAGAAAAACTTCCATACAAAACTACTCAGTGAATTAAAGTCAATTCACAAATAGTCTGGGGAAGACTAAACCCACATTTGTTACTAATTTATTTGGTGTAAAATCTTTCTAATTTAATAGTTGTTAATAGTTAAAAGAATTGAAGAGTTAGATTGAACAGTTTGAGACACACATACTTATGCTGTGCTTTGGCTATGTTCTTAATCTTTGCCCTTATGACTCAGGACACAAAATAGATATGACTAAGAAAGAAAAACGTAAGCATTATGCAATCACATTTGTGGATAGAGCTATAATAAGGAACAGGCCGTTGTCACACACTTGGACCAGGCAAAAGACTGATTCTTTGTAAACTCATGCAAGAAATGGAATGCTTCCAGTTTACCAGCTTTCTCAAGGAAAACTTCTGTGGAAAAAAAGTCATTTTTTTCTCTTTTACATGTCCAGTGAATCTTCAGTAAGCTTTTAAAAAAAAAAAAAAAAAAAAAAAAACTTTTCATTATATTTACTTTCTCTTCTTCTGTTTGTTTATCATCTTTCACTTTTAACATATCATAACACTGCTGTATAACATCTAGTGTAGGATACTTTTGAACATCTCAAAAAATAACTAAAGGTCTGCGTTTCAGAATGTACAAATGTATGCAGGTTGTTAGGCTAGAGTGAGTGAGGAAAAATGCTTAGTATCAAGGCAGCAAGCTATTATATGGCCTGGAAAGGATTTTTATGTTTTAACTGTGAGTCTTTTGTTAATAGAGTTTTCTAAAGACTAATTTATTTATTAGAAATACTGAATTATAGAGGTAATAAGAGACAAGAAAACTGTTCTTCTTGTACTAATAACTTTATGAAACAGATGTGGGCTTCAGGCTTAATATCAGGTGGCTGTGTGAATATTTCCCCATTTCTTACAGCTCTCATTAAGGGCACAGTTATAACTCAGGAACTAAGTCAGATCTAGGTATATGATATACTTTGTGTGGCCATAGTAAGACCAGAAACAATTTGATGAACCATCCAAGAGAGTAGCTCAAGGATGCTGTCTTGGTAAAACATATAATTACTGATATGATGCTTTTTTTTTTTTTTTTTTTTTTTTAATGTAAGTCTCTGTTTAATGTTGGTTTTCATTAATGCTGATGACAGCTTTTCTGTAACAAAACACATGCACTTTATTACAAGATGCCCTTTTCTTACTCTTTGACTCCAAAAACTGAGAAGGAAGTTTAGTGTGGGATTGGATTTTGACTAACCTGGACCTCTAGAGCAAAAGGGATAGACTAGTAATTTAATTTCCTGTTTAGATTGCTTGTAGTGCTGTTCCTGTAAATTTTGTGAAAAGAATTTTGGTTCCTTTTTGATGCACACATGAAAAGTAAAATTAATTTAACTGTGTTAAGAAATAATATGTTCTTGTACTGTGCAGCTATTTTATTTGCATATGCTGAAATTATTCCCTACAGCATACTTACATTTTACCTAAATATACATTTTACAAATAGCATTTTTCACCTTAATATTACTGTAAAAAGTATAGTATTTAGTAAGGCCATAATCTGCTAAAATATCTGTCAAAATTGATGTTCCTCTATCTAGGTTTCTGTCAGCATGCATAGAGTACTGTACGCAGGCCAGTTCCATAGCCACATCAATTTACAGGGGATAGGAAAAAATCACACAGAAGATGGGGCCTCTAGAGCTTATCTGGTTCAACCTCCTACTCAGTGCAGGACTAATTTAAGAACTGGATTAGGTTACTCAAGACGTTGTCCAGCTGAGTTTTGTAAACCTCGGGAGATGGGGATTCACGGCCTTTCTGGGAAATGGTGTAGTTCTTGACCCTTCTTCAAGTGATTGTCGTTGGGTCGTTGGTTTTTGTTGGGTTGGGTTTTTTCCTTTTTCCTATTCTAATTGGAATTTCCATTGCTGCAGCTTGTGTCAGTTGCTTCTTGTCCTGTCACAGTGCATCCCTAAGAAAAGTCTGATTCTGTTCTCTACATCTCCTCCACGCACTCTTTTTTGTTAGGGAAATAACCACAGTTACATTCTGAGCCTCTGGCCTCATCTCTTCTCCAGTTCTTTAGACCTGTCCTCATCTGTCAGGTGCTCCTGCTCCCAGGCCATTTTGGTGGTGCTGTGCTGGCCTTTTCCCCAGTTTAACATCTGTCCTGTACAGAGGTGCATTAGGTCTGTGCTGCAGTATTCCGGATGTGGGCTCACTGCTTCTAAGTAGATCTAAAAAACTTATCCTTAAAACCTTTTTGAAAATGGACTGTATTCTGTTTGGTTGCCACCTCTGTCCAGGTAGTAACATTGCATTTTATAAGAAGGCACACATTCCTGAGCAACACTTCCTGCAAACTGTGTGTTGTAATCAACCTTAAAAATAAAGTTGAAATTGTGATGTTGCTTTCTTAAAAGTCACGGATGGCTAGGGAGTTAGCAGCTAAGGCTTAAATAGGTGTTGCGGCTTCTGAGAAGGCAGTGTGATCTGAAACCTTTCTCTTTTTCTGGAGCTGGTTATTATTCTTTCTTTCTTTCTTCAGCTATAGAGGGAGCCAAAAGAAACAGGGCAGTGTATGAGATGCTCTTGGCAGAAGGTCGAATTAGAAGTTGTATCCATGCTGGAATTTTGTTTTGATTTTTGTTGAATGAATGCTTGATTTTAAAGATGCTCATGCCTTTCAACAGACTTGTTTAGGAATAATGTAGTTGCTCATTATATCTCACTCTTGAAGCTGTTGCTTGTGAGTGGAACTGGTTTTGTACTTGTGCACATACTATAATAATGACAGTGTAGTTTCCATTACTATTGTTATGCATTTTTAAAAAATGTATTTGCCATTACTGTAGGTGTCAGTTGGATCTAATCTTTTATTGTCTTTTTTAAAATACAGTTATAAACTGATTTTAGATTGTGTTCTGACAGAGGTAACAGACTACAACTATTTTTATTTTTTTTCACTAATTGTACATAATACCATTTGTTGTTTGCAATTACAGCTTCTTGTTTGCCGTGAAGTAAAATAATTTTTAGAATGTTCAGTCCAATTATTGAATTATTTGGGTTTTGGTGTTTGATGAATGGGGGTAGAGCTTTATGTTAAGAGTTGTGCTATGCATAGGTGTTACATTGACACAGTTTTTGAACCCACGAAGTACATTTGCCTGAATGATCCCTAAGCTTTATTCAGGTGAATGCTGTCTACATTGAAAACCAACTGAAGTGGTTATTCTAGTCAGTGTCTCAATTTGGACGTGATCATTCCTGAGGAATGCTGGACCTGTAATAGACTATCTGTTCCAGAGTAAATACTCCAAAATAGTTTGTCTATGCTTTCCAGGTATAGACAAGCCCAGAGTGGTAATGTGGCCTCCAGTACTGAAGGTTCTGAAGCCAGAAAAGAGAAAAACGGATTTTTGTATAGTAAGCATATGTGTGATCATGGGTATGAGAAGTAGTTAGTTTTAGTCAATTCAGAAATTACATATGATCTAGAAAACAGCCGTGTACAGAACATCTTGGGGGTTTTGTTTGCTGTATTACCATTCTGCAAGCTTGCATGCTATGCATACTGTGCTTTTTGCTCAGCATAAGATGTAACGCAGTTTCAGGTACAATGTTGTGTGTTGATTATCTCTAACTAAAATAGTTATTAACCCATTCTTGCATATTTACCATACTAACTTTACAACGTATTTAAATGTGTATCCTGCCAACATAAAATTTTAACTTTTTTAGTTGATGTTGCTAAGGTTGATGGAGCCAAAATAAGGTGCTCCCTCCAGTTGTACGTTTTGATAAGGTCAATTTTGCTAATATCTCATGATAGATTGCTTGAAGTACTTGCTTTATTCACACTTAAAATCAGTGTCAGTTTCCTGCTCGTACGTGCGTAGCCTTGCTCCAACAAATTAGTCTGTCTAACTGCTATACTCCAAAGTGTCCTACTCTTGGGTTAGGTTATCCAAGGTCCTATCGAGCCAAATCTTGAGTATTTCCAGCAAGGGAAGTTGCACTCCTTCTCTGGGGAACCTATTCCAGTATTTAATTGTTCTCACAGTGAAGAATTTTTGCTTACACGTAGACAGAATTTCCCCCATCGCCTCTCCTCCTGTTCCTGTGTATCACTCTGAAGAGAGTATTTCCATCTTCTCTCTAACTGCCTTTTGGGTACTAGAGGACTGGTTAGATCCCCTTCTTGCACCTTCACTTTTCTGGGCTGAACAAACCCAGTTCCTTTAATCTTTCTTCCTATGACAAGTTTTCCAATCCTGTAGTCATCTTGATGGCCATCCGTGGGAGCGTGTCATAATTGTTTTCTCTCTTGAGACATTTTATCGTGGATACGTTTCTGTGTGCTTACAGAAACAGTAAGATGCTAACTACAGTAGTTATTTGGATTTAGTTCAATCCATGGTTTAGTGTTTGCGTGGGTTTTGCCAAGCAGCTTTGCTGTTTTAACAAGAAGGTGTAGACAGAGGCTATACTCTAAACCCTTTCCAATGAAGCTGTAGTGGGGAGCTGTTTGTGAGATTCTGATGGAAATACACATAAGCAAGTCTGCATCAGCCTCCCTATTGGAAGTGTAAGATAAGAAGCAGAGGTTCTCAAGCCCATCAAGAGCTGAGAAGTTAATTGTATAGTTTACAGTTTCCACATGAAACAGTTGTGGTCCGTATTTTCATGTCAAGCTATTTCTGGCAATTCTCATTGTAGTAACCATGATTAAAACTCTTTAAAGCAATTTAAATAACTATCTGAATATATATTTATAACTTATTTAAGAAAGACATCTATTTTTGAAGTTTCTCTTTTTCCTTTACTTACATGAAGATTCGTATGAGGAAAATTCTCTTCTTGTTATCTTTTTTAAGATGTTACTCATTACTCTCTTTGAAAGATAGAAGCCGTGGTTTGAATCTGTAATTGTTTTCCCTTTCATATAGATGCATGTTCACAAAACAACTACAAAAAGACAACTGGCAAATACAGAAAACCTATCTTTCATTCTTCCTTGTGTTGAAGAAATAGTCCAGAAAGCAATCGTATTAGATACTTTCCCTCTTAGTAACTTACTAGCAACATTATTACAGGCATTGCTTTTACTTGTGTTTTTGGAAAAAAAATTTGTGGTATTTTGTGTATTCACACTCTCATTAGGCTGATGATATGCAAGGGAAGATGCCAGAGAACGGTAAGAATGGCTGTTAGAGAATTTGGAACCGTTCAAGTAAAAATTACACAAATCTTTTTAATTGAGAAAGTTTTTATCTTTTTGACTCAGCCTCATTATAGTTATGCATTTGTGCACGGTGTGACACTGAGGCTATGTTCTGGCTAGCTGGCATCAGGCAGAAGTCATAAACCTGGTTGTAATTGCACCTTTACTTTCCCGTGAGTGATCCCATTCACTTGGCCACCATGCTGGCAATATGTATTACAAGTCACATGTTGTTGCCTTGGCAAGGAATTTTCTTCAGTTGTTTTTAGAGTACTCCAAGTCCTGCCGAGGTTAACCAGTGTATACATTTGGTTTTGTAGAAAAATTTTCCAGCCCTTAGTCCATGGAAAATTTCCAGTCTTCTTGAAACCAATGATACCACAAAACTGTTGGCTTTTCTGACTATGAGCTCATCTCCTAAGAATGATGTCTTTGGTTTTACAGACTGCTGACTGTAGTGATTTGGACTTTCTACCACTTAGTTAATTGATAAGTTGCTTTCTCTCTGCCCTCTGCTTTATTTAGTATGATACAATCTCAGTGCTGTACGTGGGAAAAGGCTTTCATAAATACAGCTGACTACAAATTGGAAACATATTTTTGTCTCTTCTGGTTTTCCTATCAAACCAGTGTCATTATTCAACTTTTGGAGGGAAAAAAAAGGAAAATAATTACTTTCCATAGGTTCTCTTCTGTTATGCATGCCAGTTACTGCATGTCTTGTAGACCCTGCTTCCTGTAGTAAAAGCATGCTCTGTACCCAGACATCCGTGTTACGTGCGGCATATGTGCATTCAGGGGCTTCTGGGTCGTGAATATCCTCAGAAAGTGTATGTGATGATAAGCAGGGAACTAAATTTGTTCATTAAAACATTTACCTTTTTTTTTTTTTTCTCTCTCCTCATGGCATGTTTGTGGTTGTCACAGTAACAGTACAATTTACCAAACAAATGTGGAAGATTATTACAGTATTCTCTCACAACTTTAAGTACGAATAACAAATTGAAGTCCCCAGGCTAATCTGAAATACTTCCCCATCAGCTAGTTATTCTTTCTTGCAAAGTAGTGAATGACTGACTAACAAAAATACCGTACAGCAGCTGTTTTCTAAGTTACTTGCATTTGCAGAATTGCACAGACCCTTAGCAGAGCACTATGCACAAAAGTATATGTCAAGTATACAGATACAGTAGTGGTGTGCTTTTATCACTTAATTTTGGGTTTGTTAGCCTTACTATTTCACAGGATAGTTTTATATCCGTTGTTAAAAAAAAAAAAAAAAAAAAAAAGGGACACAATTGAAAGTGATGCAAGTTTTCAATCTTTATCTGCACTGGTTTTTTTTTACAATCAGTTTTGCAACAGTGTGCATTTGTGAGACAATTTTAGGTTTTTTTCATTACACCATGTGCCAGTAAATTTTCATAAACCCCCAAAAGAGATTTGAAATTCTGAGTTGTTAAGAATAAATGGTGCTGCTACTTCTACAGGCTGCACATCATTACATGTTTTCTATAAGCAATTTAAACCCCACCCTTGTTAAGTCTTCCAGGTCATAATATTTATTTTCATGAGGTCTTTCTGACATGGAAGTTCTCTCTCTCTCTCTCTCTCTCTCTCACTGGACTTATGGAAAATAGAGCATAACAATAACTTGCCTGAGGCAAAGAAATCTGTGACAGAACAGAAAATTTGAACCCAGATTTTCTTATTTCCAGGCAAATGCCTTGAAAAACAGATTTCCATTTGCTTCTGCTACTGCCATTTAAAGTAATATCATCCCAGCTTTTCTCATTGGTATAACTTTGTACATGTGATTTACTGGACTGAAAGTACTTTGTCTTTCATAGTTTGTTACATCAGTCCTCCTTAATGAGGAACAAATCGCACACCATGGAGATTTTGAAGCTTATGTTTGAGCTGTGGTTCATCAGTATTGGGTGAAGCTGAACAACCACTGATTTCAGAAAGCTTGGGAATATTTTTTTTAAGAACATGTTGTTAACAAGTACCCGTCAGCTCCAAAGTATGCTTATTTATTATCTGCCTCAGTGCTATTTTCTCTTTCTCAGAAGCCTTGAGTATTGAATAAAGAAATAATAGGAGAAGGTTATTGTGCATCAAGACACAAATACTTAAGTTTGCATCCTTCTGAACACTGCAGTTCTCCATAAATACTTTTTCAGTAAAATTTAGCCTTGGAAGTTGTTGTCTGGTGGATGGAGCACTCAAAATGCATGATCTGTGTGGTGATGACTTCTGCATTTCAAGTTCACTTTTCTGTTGTTCTTCAGTTTCCCTATCTTTAAACTGTCAGTAATATTACTGCTTTGTTTGAGCTCTGCAATAAAAATTGAAGAGCTAGGTATTATAATTCTTTTTGCCAATTTAAAAATAATTCGTCCCCTTTACACAGTGTGATTTCCATTGATAAATTTAGTTCCAGATTATTTGGCCTTGCTTTTCCTTAGTCTGTGTTATTATTTCCATGATACCATAAACTAATGAATACTTGTGTTGCCCACATACAATATCCAGCTGCAAAATTAGTTCTAGTAACAATGGAGAAAAGTCAGTATCACTGGAAAGTGTTTTGCCTGTGGAAGCAGCTGCCCATGAGCTCATTCTCTGGAAAATATCCTGATGGCTTCACATCTTAGAGAGCTTTTTTCAGTGCACAGTAGCACAAATGTAAGCCAAGGTTTGAAAAGCTAATGCTGTGTGTTTTCTTTGGCATATGGCAACCCCGAGCCTTTCCTTTGAGAAGCAGATTTTAAAGTCTTTTGCTGAAGGGAATAATTTTGTGATTCCTCTGAGTAAAGTAAACTGATTCTCATGTATTCCTATTATCACATCATATATATAGAAGAGTGCAAAATGCCACAGCCCAGATGAAGGCTGGTAACACTAAAAAAACCCCAAACCAACAAACCCAAACAAAGAACAAAAACCTACAAAAAACTAATCATCCTTCTAGCTTGAAAGGAGGGAGGGAGAGGAACACCATTGAAAAGGTGTAGCTTGATCTGTATTTACAAATAATATGTTCTGTTACATTTTAGCTTATTGCACCCCATTTATTGTTTTATTGGCATACATCAGTTTGGTTTCTTTCTTCCTGCACCCCACTACTCACAAAAAGCCCATTTCCTTACACTTTTATTTGCAGTTTACAGGACCTATGCTAATCCCACCCCATCCTTTCTGTTGCTCACATATCTTATTTTCCTGGAGAATTTACTGTCTGTCCTGAAGAAATGCTTACGACTCCTGATACAGATCGAGAGGGTGTTTATACCCTTGATATCAATGAGACTAGCTGCAAACTTGCTCAAAATAGCTAGAAAGTAGCCTTGAACTAGGTAGCCATAAGGTATGTTGCAGCGTAGGTCTCATGTGTTGGATGATGGCTGAAGCGGCTCCTAGTATGGTTGTATAGGTAAGTTCAGAAGAGCTGAAAATAGGCATTGAGGTTTGGGTTGTTGTTTTTTACCCCCTAAAATACAAGTAAGTCTGGGATGTGGAAACAAAGCAGATAGAAGCAGGACCAAGGTGCTATTTATGTTTGTCTAGTTTGTTTCTCTAATATGAGATGTGAAATCTCCTATGAGATGTGAGAGTTATGCGTACACACAGTAGTTTATTACAAGAGTGAGGTGAGAAAGGACAAGGAAAGAGCAGGTATTGCTGATCTTGACAAACGTGTAGGAAACTGTCTTCTAAGCATTCCTGTAAACAGCAAAGACACAGTCAGAGCCAAACCAAGAAACCAGAAAGGAGAGCGAGAGGATGGAATGAGTGTACGGGAGAGGGACAAGCTGTGTTCAGACCACACCGGGGAAAACCTTGTGCCCAAAGGAGAGATGATTTCTTCTAGGTTATTTTTTTTTAACAGCCAAGCTCAGGTCATTCAGTAGGTTCCTCATGGAGTAGACATTCATGCTGTTCACTCACTGACTTGGCAGAGACTGATAGTCTGCCTGCAAAGTTGAGGAAATACAGGGATGTGGGAGCTAAGCAACATGTAAGGATAAGGATAAATAAGAAAAAATCAGCATTTTTGGCATCTTTCTGTATTTACTGAGAAGTCTGGGCCTAGGCAAATAACAATGTGATTTTTTTCAATTAAGAAATTGATAAATAAAAACCTTTTCCTTGCACTTTTTAAAATCATCACGTATTCAAAACCTAAATATCATCTCCTCTTGCCTTCTAGCAAATGCAGCCTGGAGCCTCAGCCAAAACTTGCAGTAATATATTGATGTAGTCAACAGTGGCAGACCTAGAAGGCATTGCAGTGCAGTGCTAAACTCTGTTCATTGTGGCCAGAGGCTGCTGTGCTTGCTGTCATCAGTGGTTCCTGGCAGCTGTCACTCTTTCTAGTTTTAGTGTCCTTGTTATGGTCCTGCATATTGCTCATGTGCATGAGCAAAATCTATTCTGTCCTTTTTAAGAGATGTCATGGAACTCAAGTGCTAATTATGAAATTTTTCAACATGCAAATCCCAAGCTCTCATTTGTTTAATGGGCCCAGAGCACAGTAGGGATAAATAGTTACTGAGTATTATATTTGTTAAAAATTATGCAACTATTTCTATTTGAAACACTAGATCAATTGGTTGATTAATTTATATGTTTCAGGAATTTATCTCTTGGATTTAATCTACATTGATTCTGCATATCCCGCTTCAGGCAGCATTATGGAGAATGAACAAAGATCCAATCAAATGAACAATATTCTCCGAATAATAGCTGATCTTCAAGTCTCCTGTAACTATGGTTGGTGAATTTTGTTATACCTATTAAGCCTTAACTAAAATTTATTGAGTGCAACATTGTGAACGCAGGTTTTGGCCCTGTGTAAAGGCAACACAAGAGGCTAACGTTTAGTAGAGGTGAGCACTAGTAAGCGATGTAGCTTCCACGTCTGTGCAGTTTCAGTCTTACCAGTAAATTAGGCTAATAAGCACGTATTCCAAAATGTAAGAGCTATAACAGAAGCTGTGCAGAGTTTACTGCTACATGTGGACTACAAATGACATACTTTCAAGTACAGCTATTGCATTTGGCTTATATTCTGTTTCCACCAGAGGCAGTCAGAGAGAATTACCTTAATATCTTTCCTTCACAGTAGATAGGATGTCTTTGGAGTATAGAATGTGTTAGTTTCATTATCATTTTATTGTTAAGTGCCTTGATGATATGTTTACAGAACAAAATACAAAGATTTCAATCTATACAACAGTTGTTAAAATTTTGTGTTAAGCTTTTCTACATACCTTACTTGTTGATGAAGTGAGGAACATTAGGGGGATCCTTTTTCTTAACAAGATTTTACTCTAAAATTCATTTCTGCAATTCTGGCTTGTTAGTGAAGCCTTATGTCAAGAAATGTGCTGGGTTTGGAGTCTTGATGAATACTGAGCATACTGTTAGTGACCTAGCATGACTTTTTGTTGCTTAAACATGAAACAAGCTGGAAAACTTTTGAGAGCAGCTGTACAATTAAATAAATTCATAGTGTTTAAATGATACAGCTTTGAAGAGTTATGAATGGAAGAAAAATAAATGTTAGATTGTGAAAAAATGAGGTGAGAAGTTACTTGCGTATGTTAAGTATCCAGCCCTTGTCCTCCGTTGTCAACTTTAGTATTATAAAGTATTTAAAGGTAGGGACTAGGCATAATAATGTATGATTCTGAATAGCTAAATTATTCAGCTCTCATGTTCTTATTGTGAGTTTCATTTTGTCTTTGAATACTTTGAATGACCAAGAAACATCATTATTTCACTGACCCTTTCCTTTTTACAGTTTTGTCGGCTTCCTGCATTGCTATGCATTAATTTTGAGTGCTTTAGTTAAAATCAGAATGAAAATTAAAATATGACCTTGAAGAAATAGTGTTCTGGAATGCCTTTAAAACAGTTGTCTTTATGAGAGCATAAACGTTAAGTTAGGTACTACAAGGCATGTTCCTATCTGTGCACCATGCATCAAAGAATTTTTCTGTCATTCTGAACTTAGTGTATTTTCTTTCTTGGTATTCAGCATTGTAATTTTTAAGTCTCTTCACTTCGTGTTCATATGAGAATTACTAACAGCCGTGGCTGCAGGCTTTAATTTCCCCCAGAACAGTGAGCATAAAATTCAAGCAGGGTTTGCAGCAAGTAACTCTTTTCCAGTTGTGAGATAGAATATAATAAAATCCACTAGCTTTCATGATGATGAAAGGCAGCTGTGTTTTCTTTAACAACTGAGCATCACTTTTGCTCAATCAGATCTTTAACATCTTCTTAGAGACAGGGTAATATTTCTGCCTAATTTATTCTTTAGGAAGGTTCACATTCTCTGTTTCCATTAAGATAACCATGAAAACCAGGAAAAAAAACTGAAAGAGTAATTCATTTTAGGTGAGGTGAATGTTCATCTTTTTTATTTTGTTGTTTGAACGCTCCACAGATCATCTTACAACACTGCCCCATGTGCAAAAGTATTTGAAGTCTGTCCGTTACATTGAAGAACTTCAGAAATTTGTAGAAGATGACAATTATAAGTAAGTACTGTTCTGGTCTTTGGGTTTTGGAGAATTTAGTGGGAAGAACACTTGTGTGTTAGTTTGATTAGGAGATGAACAAAAAGCCATTGGCTGAAGGTGTTTTGGGGTTTGTCTGATGTTCTTAATATTTTATTCATGGACCTGATAATACCAGGATGCCTGAGTAAAATCCATAATGACAGTCTTCCTTCATGACTCTAACCAGATTTCCAAAATGAAATATCTTTGTAAAAGTTAAAAGCAGATGAAAATCTCATCTTTATTTTATTACATGATGCTTGTATTCTGGAAATTTTGTTCAGGAACCCCAAACCCATCTCCAGGATGTCCAAGATTGACTCTATGCTATTGTAAATAATACATAAACAACATCTTCCGATTTCAAATGACTATGTTTCATAAGCTGATTCTTAAAGATATAAGCCTGACAGTCTTGGGGATTTAAGCATGTTAAAGCAACGCTTACAAAAGAGATGGAGAAGAGCTAACTCACACAACAGTGTGAAATAGACACCGTAGAGCACATTGGTCAATATGTGAATGTGCTCCAGTTAAAGGAGGTGATAATCCCTGGCCAGTAATTCTAAAAGAACTAGCACATTAAATCATAGGTCTAGCAGCCAAGGTTTTAAATAACTCTACCAAGGTAGAGGCAATGCTATATAATTACCTATTGACAAATATAGTACCGCTATTTAGGTGAGCCGAATTAAAAGTATTCAAGGCAAACCAGATGTTCAGTAATATGATGATGGTAAGAAAGATTTTAGAATGTTTTGGAAAGCAGGGTTGCTAATGAACTTCTTTAAAACCAGTCTTATTACCAGTTTTATTAAATTCTTCAGTTCTCTCAGAATTTCTGTGTACTTAGACCATATGCTAATAAAACAGTGTTGGAAAGATTCATTGAAGTAGAAGATGATTTGGATATCACAAAGGAAGAATCAGATGGCCCGATAACGAAAATGATAGTGACACAAAAATGTTTTTACGTATTTATTCTAATGATAATTGATAGTGTTGATCACTAGATGTCTGTCAGAAGTGAGATACAGCCATGAAAAGACAAATTCATCTCTAGTTCCTATCAAATTTAGTGTTTCTATGAAAAATGAAAGTGTTAGTAGTGCTTCAAAAGGAGCTGGAGAGACCTTATGTGGAGTACTCTATGCAGTTCTGGCCATCCATACTTAGCGTGGGTTTTAAAAAATGCTGATGTAATCCAGTGAATGAATTCTGTCTTGTAACACCAGACTTAAAGAACTAGGTTTGGCTTTATCCTAGAAAAGGAGAAGTGTAGGTAATAGAATCCCTGTGTATAAACACAATTGGGAGAAAATACGGAGAGTAAAGAGCAATTTAAACTAAGTTGCAGTAGTAGTCGAAGGATAAACTAATACAAAAATTTAGAAGTTAAATAATTGAAATATGGTTCCTAATCATCAGAGTAATGGAATGCTGGAATGGCTTCTTAATTGGAGTAGTAAGACAAATAGTTAAATGATTTTAAGTTATCAGTTGATCAGTTAATGAAATGAAGGGCTACCTGTTAGTGCATGTGAAAAAAGAGCAGATGCCATGAATCAGAGTGCTATGGATTACCAACGTGAGGTCATGTCCATATGACCATAAAGACCGACCCACCCTAACCATTCCACATTCATCTGCAATTATAGCCGATACTGCTGGCATACAGATGCAAAATCCTACTGAGACGGTTCAGGAAAAAAAGGTGTCACCGTGACAGAGACAAAAACCCATATGTCTGAGCATAATATGAGTCAAGTGATTTGTCTCTTCTCTTTGATTTTGAACATAACTGCAGTTAGTGATAACTCCACCTGGCAAAGCTGTTCCACTTAGCTCTGGTTCAGGCCATTGTGCATACAGTACTGTTCCTCAGCCAAATCTGTTGATATGGATTCTTGTGATAAATGTGTGTGGAACTTTTGCTTTTCCATAGAGAATAATTCTAAAAATAAAACCATTCAGACAAGGTATTCTTTTGGAACTTCTCCGAGTATTATCAGAACATACTTCAAATAGAGAGAAAATGTCCAAAATCTGTTCCCTTGCTGAGGGTAAATTTCAGCAAAAGAAGCTGAACCTGCATTGGGTAGTTCTCTGCAAAAGATCATACTTGGCTGTGGTTTGATAGGTTTGTTGTTTTGTGCCTGGTTGATCACAGATGCTAAGAATAGTGATTTTTTTGTAGGAAAATTATTTGGGAAAAAAGAATGTGTTTGTATGATGTTTTCATAGCAAAATTTATCTGCTTCTTGGAATTGGAGTTCCTGCCAGAGTACTGATGATAGAATGCGTATGTTCTTCCTTTTCTCAGTAGCATAACGTTGTATATGTTTCACAGAGATGTGTTGTGCAACAGATGCACATTGAACATCAGCATTGCACACAGCCTTTTGAAAAGGTCAGGCAGTCCAAGACTTGTGTTAAGGGTAGTCTGAGATTTAAATCTTAGCGTTAAAATTTAACAGTCATTGTTTACTAATTTGCCATATACTTCCGTGCTTCATTAAAGTTGCGAACACAGAGCAAAACTAAACTGAGTAGTAGCTGGTAAAGGTGAAGAATTGTAGTTAATACATGCTTTAGAACCCCTGGACTGGATTCAAGAAACTGGTCATGTTGCTTAATTTGATTTTTAGATGGAGTTTCCTGATGTTGCATCAATGTTAACATTACATGTACAATAGCTCTCATGAACTGTAATATCTTAGGAAAAATAGATTAAACAAGTGGTTTCTACAAGTATATGATACTGTAACATAATATTTGGAAAAACTACAAGTCATGAGTAATTCCAGTTTAAATTTGAAATTATTTTAACTTCAGCAGTAGGCTTGCTGATAATGCTGGAAGGTATTGGATGTATCTTAAAGATAATTTAGTACTTTTTCTTTTGACTTATTGAAAATATTTTGATCAAATTGCAATAGCAGTCTTGTTTCTGTGCTTCACTATGGCAAGGAAAAACTAGACTGAAGTCACAAGAGGTATTAGAAAGAGGGGACGAATTGATTCTTAGCACAGTATCGTTGCTGCAGTTTATATACATGGGGGAACTTTCGCCTTTTTCTGCCATGTTTGTTTCCTCAGAATAAAGCTTTAAATTAAAGTCTGTATTCACCAAAACTCATCACAACCAACCTTAAAAAGAACTCTCATTTCTCTTCCATCTTTATATTTGATAAGAAGTTTTTGTATTTTGTTTTGAATATTTTATTTCACATTTTCCTCTCAGTTTTCCCTAATGGATCTTCAGTTTCACAGAATTTTCTGGTCCCATGCCAGAAGAAACTGTAAGCCTTAAAAAGGCAAAGAGTGCTAAGTTCTTACAGTTGGAAAGAATCTCCTCTCTTACTTTTTCCAGTGACCGCTCTTTTTGAGCCAGGGACAGCATTAGTGTACTCTGAAGAGATGTGTGCTTGACCCTCGCCAGGGAGAACAGAATTATCTCAGTACCCGGCTGTCAGGGAGAGAAGCTTAGGTAGTTGCCCTAAAATGTACTGGCAGGATCCCAACACACATTTTGCCAAATGAGAACCTCAATTACACTGAAAAGGAAAATTTGGCAGCCACTTTATGTAAACAAAGCTTTTCTCTGCAGTTTTTTGTGCAAGTCCAATTGCTTGATTTAGGTTCGTGCTTGTCAGCAAGTAGGAACACTCCAGAAAACCCCTGACAATGATGTCATATCCTAAAAATAATAGATCTTTCTTGCTCAGTCCATATACTGTTCTCTGAAGAAACTGAGAAGTTACAACATTTGCTAGTTACAAGACTAAGGGGGCAAAAATAGGACCTAAAGCATCAGGATTCCTTCCAGTTATACCCAAAAGGTGTTGCTACTCATTGTTATCTCAATGGCAGCTAGTGGCCTTCAGAGATACCATGATGCAGCTGTTGCAGGATCTTCTTCCTCCCCCAGGAGTGTAAGAAGTGATCTGAGGAGAGTGCTTGTCCCCAGCTATGCAGTTTTTCCTTGAGCTAGGCAGCAATATCCAAACATTATGGCACCTTGCCACATCCTCTCCTAAGCTGCCATGCCTTGCAGCAGTTCCAAAACAATTTTGTTTTTCCTGACCTTTTGGTATGATTAGGTAAGGCCTGGTATTCTCCACAGTTATTCCTGATCTAAATTGGCCTTGGTATTCTTCACAGTTGTTCTTTGAGTAAAGCCAGTTTGAAGACTATTATTTGTATTACAGTGTTATCTGGACAGGACAGTCAGGATTGGAATCCCAATCTGTAGGCTGCTATCTATCCATATAATTCAGTTCTTTAGAGCATATTAGGCAAGACGCTGATATTCCGGTATACTAGTAAGGTGACTTACGGAGAGATCAGTTCAGAATTAGATTCAGATAGGCTTAGATTCAGAATTTAGATTCAAAAGTTCTTCACAGTCTGCGCCGGCGTGGGTCCCCCCACGGGGTCACAAGCCCTGCCAGCAAACCTGCTCCAGCCTGGGCTCCTCTCTCCATGGGGCCACAGGTCCTGACAGGAACCTGCTCCAGCACGGGCTTCCCACGGGGTCACAGCCTCCTTCAGGCATCCACCTGGTCCGGCGTGGGGTCCTCCACAGGCTACAGGTGGTTATCAGCTCCACCATGGACCTCCATGGGCTGCAGGGGGACACCCTGCCTCATCATGGTCTTCACCACAGGTTGCAGGAGCATCTGTACTCTAGTGCCTGGAGCGCCTCCTCCCCCTCCTTCTTCCTTGACTTCAGTGTCCACAGCATTGTTTCTTTCATATTCTCGCTCCTCTCTTCGGCTGTAGTTGCACAGTTTTCTTTTTCCCCTTCTTAAATGTGTTATCACAGAGGTGCTACCACCGTTGCTGATAGGCTCGGCCTTGGTCAGCTGTGGGTCTGTCTCGGAGCCGGCTGGCATTGGCTCTCTCAGACACAGGGGAAGCTTCTAGCAGCCTCTCACAGAGGCCACCCCTGTAGCCCCCCTGGCTACCAAAACCTTGCCACACAAACCCAGTACGGTATCACACAAAGATCCTGACTCCGAGAGTGCTGTTTGGGAGCCATTGCTCATGCTGCTGGCATAACCGTATGCAGATGTAGTGAGGTGAGGGCGGATGAGCATGCGTGTGCATGCATGTAACCTGTGCTTCTCAGTGGAAAATGCAGTGTCAGAATAATTGCAAAAATGAATCTGGGTGGTGACAAACAAGACAAGACTGGTTGAAACTGTACTGACTGTCAGTATCTCTTCTTTGAAATAAAAATGTTTTTGATTGTTTCCAGCCTTCTAGGGGAGAGAGGGAAGAGGAGAGAAGGTGGTCCAGGAATGACATCTGATTGTCAGAATATATTCCCTTTTCTCAAAGTTTATTTAAAATATTTTGTTAAACATGTCAGCAGGAGTGTTTTACATTTACCGAAACTCAAAGTTGGGTTCGTATTTTTTTGTCATTCTTTTATTATATCCTGTACTTTCCTAAGTTGAATGGCTAAATTGCATTTTTGTTATTTTGAAAACGTTGCAGAATTGTGGCATTGTTGAAGTCAATGACCAAACTGTCAGAGACTTAGCAAGGGCTAAGAGTGTACTTTAACATAACCACACAGATAAAAAACAATATCTAACTTCACATTTTCTAGAAAGATGACCAGTGGAGAGTGATGTAATCTAATTTTCTAGCACCGAAGACTCACTTGTTGCTCTGTTAGGTAACTTGTAAGCACAGCACACAACCACATATGCTTTCTAGGTTGTATAATGATACCATGCCTCTTTCTAAAACCTTGTTGAAAGCATAAAGTTGTTAGGTCTTATCTTCCGCTTTTATCTTCCCCTTTTTTTCTTTATAAGAACATTTTAAACAGAAAGAGAGAAATAGTGTAGTACAAGGAGTTGCATGGAAGTTGATCTTACTTGCTTTTGTCAGGTGTTCTGATCACTAAAGGAGGTATAAGAATGTCCTTGCCTTAAATCTGATAACAGGTCATGGCACTTCCCCTTATGTACATATTCATAGGCAATATTCCACCTGTGCTGTTTTTCAAACATGTAAGAGGTGTACTGGGTCTTGGAGCTTGATGTATAGTAAGCTAATTAAGGTGGTAGAAAATGTCAAGTTGGAGAAGTGTTTGGTGACCTCCTCGGGTATGTGAGGTAGTCCTGCCACAATTGCTCTGAAAAATACCTGATTCTGTAAATAGTTATCTGAAATGACAGACTAGAGCTGCTTAATGAGCACAGCGTGCTTAAGAATAAGAGTCTAGTCTGTAATCCTTACATATAGATATTAATTCCTTTTAGTCTAACAAAGCAAGAAATTTTCTAATGCATTACGAATCACATCATTGTGAAAGGGAGAAGCTATTTGCTTACACGGACTGAATTGCAGTCATATCTTTTTTGCAGTGGGCTTTATTAAACAAATGTTTCCACAATGACCAAATAAATTGTGGCTGTTGCCACAGGGGTCTAATGAAACTGAGTAATTTATTTGATAACACGATAAGGAAAGCACATCAGAGATGAGTTCCTCAAAGCTGGCAGAAAATAAAACACGCAGTTACGATGTGTGGGTAAGGACAGGTAATAGCTCCCTTGTACAGACTGAAATAGAAGAAAGAAATTAGCAGTTGTGGAACAGTGATGGGTTAGCAGGAGAAGCATGGTCTGCTTCTGTTTGGAGATGAACTGTTACGTGAAAATAGTTGAAATTAGTGTTCTTTTGCATAAGGACTTTGGTTCCTCAAATATGAGCTAAGCCAGTATTATAAGCTTAATACCCAAATTTCTCAGTGTCTGTAAATAGCACAGTTCTGCAGGAGATTCTTATAACCAAGGATTTTTATTTTTTTTTTTTTTTTAAAAAAAAGCTGTCTGCGCAAAAATCAAGCTCACAGCATGGGAACAATAAACCTCTAACACAGTGAGGAACAGATCAGCATCAAAAATGAACAATGGAGCAACTACTGTGCAAGGGATGCAACTGGAACATTTCTACTGGCATGGAAGATAAATTCACACAGTAGGGCCCTATATACAGGGAAAGACTTCATTAAGTTTTTTTTGACATTTTTTCATACTGAAAGGAATTCCCACATGATTAACATTTGAATCGTGCACTGAGTTATATTATTGTAACTTTCTTGTTGTTGGCTTCTAGGAGAGGGCACATTGCGGTCACGGAAATAATGTTGACAGAAAGAAAAGATCGTCTGGAAAGGAATGATTCATTACCTGTTTGAAATACCTTACTTTGGATAGTTAAAAGAATCTAGTATTATCAGAAGAATAGAAATTCTAGAACATGAAAAGGGGCCATAGGTTTGTTAACTAACTTCACACTAAAACATAGTTGACAATGTTTCAGTACAGTGGAGGACGGACTGGAAGGAATTCCCCATAAAACTCCATGTACATGAAAGACAAGGTAGTAAGGAAAGTGATAGTTAAGCCATAGGTGAGATTTTGAAATGCTGTCTTCGGTTCCTCCCTGCCTGCCCCTTTGCATGTTGGTATCTCAAGTTAAAAAGACTTGCACCGATGTTTATATACAGTGGAGTACTGCGGTCTGTAGCTTGAAACCTTCGCGACTTTTTTTACGTGTTTAATGCTGTGCCATGACAGCAGTTATTTCCTTTGGTTTTATACCTATCCATTAAAATTTACTTAACATTGTAGTCCTCCATACTTTTTTGTCAAACTGGTACAGAACAAAGGACCCATGAATGTCAAGTTAAGAGTGCATAAACTTGAGAGGTGGCAGAAGTCATATCCACTGGAAGATCAAGACATGTGTTGGAGTGCTGAGATAAGGCAACAGTGAGTGCATCATAAAGCACATGGCGTGAGGCAGAGGGGCATATATAGTATTATAACGTTCTTCTAATTATCTTCTTTCACTATTAAATGTTGGTCACTTTACCCACCTATGCTCCTTTTCTATAAGTCATAGTAACTAATATTTCTAAATAGCTATTTCTGAGTGCACATTTCCACATGGTAACAGAATAAATTAACTTTTTCATGCACAGAAGGAATAAAATGTTTGCTAAATTTACTAACTTTTGGAAGATTGTTTTGTTTGGGTTTTTTTTAGGTGAAAGACTATATGAACTTATGTTTTTACTCTAATAGGGAGTATAAAATACCAATTTCCATTTCTGTTTTCATAGACTTCCCTCAGTTTCTTTCTTGGATCTAATGGGTAGTGATTTACTTTTTAAAAAAAATATTGTTTTGTTGCATAACAAAATAAATAACTACACTTCCAACAAAGTAAAATTCCTGCTTACCACTGACAAAATAATTACTTTATTCCGTTTCTTTCAACTTCTATTGAGAAATTTTTTTGTTAATTTCTCTAAAAACTTGTTTTTCCAGATTATCATTAAGAATTGAGCCAGGTAACAGCTCTCCTCGACTGGTTTCCTCCAAAGAAGATCTTGCAGGTAAAAAACTTAATTAGAAAATTTGAGTAAGGAAATAATTGTAGTTACAGAAATCCTCCATTGAAGTATATGGGAAAACTAATTTTATAGTGGAGGGTTTTTGGAGCAGTTGAATCAGTTTCAGTTATGGGCTTTTGTTGCAATTACAGAATTATCTTGTAAGGGCTGTCAGAGAATTGATCCCTTTCCGTGCGTATGCACGGTTTCAGAATATCCTTAGTCCAGAACACCACTCCTCTGATAGTTATAAAAGATCTGATTTTTCTTACACATTTCTACATAGCCAGCTCATAGTTGAGTTAGCACTGTCCTTTGTCTTAAATAATGTTCTTCCTTTATGATACTCACCTTCAGAGGTTCTTACAGTAACGAATTATGTCTCACATATATCAAGATTGATTTCACACATATCAGCATTCATTTCACATATATCAGTGTTCATTTCACTGGGCAAAACAAATCCATTTATCTTAAATGAATGAATGAACAATTTTAATTCTGAAGTAAGACGTAATTTGCAGAGGTTGTAGAGGAGCAATGTAGTTATTTGCCTTTCTGGAGAACAAGTTTAGCTGGATGGCAGAGGAGCATTTTTAAGATGATTTATTAGTAGGTTTCACATTTTTAATAGGCAGCATAAAGCCTATTGGACTTCCCTCTGCTGAGATTGAAAACCCAACTACAGCACAGTATGCCTAAAATTAATTCCTGGAAGTGACTAGTGCCAATTGCCAGGGTTGTCAGTATGGATACTGAGTCTCCTACAAACCTTGTTACCATATCAGAGTCTACTGTGGGACTATGATTCCAAGTAGTATTGCTGTGAGCTTCTTTTTCCAGGAGCCAAGCCTGGTCGTTCAAAGGT
Organism: Antrostomus carolinensis; assembly: GCF_000700745.2. NCBI lineage: Eukaryota > Metazoa > Chordata > Aves > Caprimulgiformes > Caprimulgidae > Antrostomus > Antrostomus carolinensis. Next base: position 3,182 of record NW_010306355.1, on the reverse strand, counting down.
ATTATTACCCATAGCATGAGTTGTTAATAAAGATTGCTGACTTGTATATAAACAATTGCAGTTTGAGCTATAACACAGGGTGTTTGTTAGCACAAACTAACACATAAATTTGAGACAATTTCATTGGGTACAGCAGGAGGACAAAAGATCTGTGATAGCTTTTAACAACATCTAAAAAACTACATCCACAAGTTGACCAAAACAAATCTGCTGTACCAGCACAGTTTATTTCCTTGAACAGACTAAGCAAATAATCAGACTACATGAAATGCACTTACTGCTATAGAAGCCATTATATCAAAAGCTGTTTTGTTTTAATCTCTTAAACCCGAATGGCCAATTTTCTATCTTATTATGTTAAAACATGTGAGTGTAAAAAACCCAAGGGGTCCAGACCACATCTGACAAGCAATTTCATTTGGCATTCAAAATGTCTTCTCACCAGATAAGAGAGAGACAAAGTGAATGAAAGAGAAAGAAAAAGGAAGATGCTAAATATGAAAGGAGAAAAATAGATACGGGTGTTTTTCCTCCACCTCCCAGCTCTTCATATTGGCTGCTGTAAAACATTTTCTAAGTGTCAAATGTCCAGTCATTTATGGGGAACCTCTTATTTGTCTCAGGATCATGAATGCTGTTGCCAGAGTCCGATAAGCGTTTGATCTGTGTAATAAAATGTATGGAAATAATAATTGAGTTCTGCATGTGGCATACTGCCTTACAGGTTGTCATGTGTTTCCAAATGTGGAGAGAAAGCTCGATATTGTAGTAATAATTCCAAAGTCTATAACGGATTTAAGTGCAGAGAACAGTGTCTTCTTCATGTCCTTAAGTATAATTACTTGTGTTGATGATGGAAATGGTTTTTCCTTCCCAGCATTGTGACTGCTGACATTATCTTCTACCCAACTTCAGTTTTCTCTCTGTCAAAAAAAGGTAAACAGTACTTTAGCCAAGGACATTGTGGGTTTCTTTTTCCCCCCTTAAAGTGTGAGGCTCAATAAAAACAGTTAAATCCTTCATAATTTCTGTTTGCAAAGTACTGGAGAAAACCATGTGTCTGTTTTCCACTTTGGTTGCCAACTGGTTTTCCAGTAAATTCGAACAGGAGGCAGACATCTGATTAAAGTGAATGTCTCACAACAAGCTATGTTTGGTATATTAGAAGCTAAGATGGTCTCATTTAATTAACACTAAATCCATATATAATTGTGAATAGTGCTTTCACGAGGTTTCATGCCTACCGTAACACTGCAGAGATTCTCGTCTCTTGCAAGTAGCATTCGAAAAGGAGCTTTAAACAGTTTAATTGTATGCTTTCAGGAACTGTGTGATTCACACAACTTCCTTGGCAGCAACTTAAGTCTGTTCATTCTGCCTTGCTATGGTTTGAGAGAGAATGTAGCTGGAGAGCTTATATTATACTTACTTGTTCACAGTTTCCAGTTGCATTAGCTGTAAAAGACATCTGTGTTCCTGCAGTGTTGGCTAGGAGGTGCCCAGCATTTATGGTACAGCTATTAGACAGATTGTTTTGGAAGGTATAACTCAATTCATTTTCCCAGAACAAAAGAAAAGATTTAATGTAATGAATGGTAAATCAGTTAGCCTTCTAAGCAACTGAAGTTCCTTAGAATTTGCATGCTAAGTGTAGCTCAGTATAGAAAATTTTATGGATGTTCTTTATGATCTTAATGTTATTTTGAAAAGTTCAGGACACAGTGCTAATTAGAATATAATAAAATGGTTACTTCTTCTCTGAAATATACTGCATTTATCCTGCCTTGGAAAACAATATAAGAAGTTAAAATAATTACCATATCCAGAAAATTGTATCTACTGCTGAGTGACTCAAAGACTGGTCTTCATGATTCTGTGATTTATTTTTTTTTTTTTTTCAATGAATCCTTTCATTATAGTTAGCATTTAGAAGTTCTTCTTAGCAGCAGCCTGGCCTCAGCTGTGAGCAGCCCTTATTTTGGGGGTTTCATTTTGCAGTAGTCAGGAATGGACCCTCACCCACTCCTTTTCTCCTTTTTTTTTTTTTTTTTTTTTTCTCTCTCCCCCCCCCAAGTAGGTCTTGGTATAATTATTGAGAAGATAATAAGTAGGCTTTGGTAGGCTTTGAGGGCTGCTGAAGAACTTTTAATATTTATTTTAATTAAGTAGGAGCAGTAGATTTAAAGTAATGGATGTAAAGTACATGATATGTAGGAGTTTAAAAATGTAGAAAATGTACAAACAGAAGGAAGAAAGACTGGGATGTTTGCACATTTGTAACCCTCTGGAAGTAGGTATACTACGCTACTGATGTCTGTACAGCAGTCCCAGCATTTTCGAATAAAAAAAACCCCCCACACTACCATTTTCCATGTAAACACTGAGTTGACATTTAGTTTAGCCATTTGTTTTACTGGTTGCTTTGGCAACTAATAAATAGTTTGTGCTAAGTGCTTTAGCAGCAAATCATTTTGTGGAAATGAGGATTGTCTATTCCTCCTGCAAGTGCTTGGTTATTGCTTCATGTGCATAGTGTCTGCCTTTCTTACACTGTACTTAAGGTAGAAATGGAAGAACTAAGTTTTCTTCCCAGAAGTTTACAGAGAATCCAGAAAACTTTGCTCTTTAGTTTCAGACTTACACTCATTTCCAAGCTCTTCCTCTCTGATACTTTCCTTACAAATTTTTACAACTAATGTGAGTATTTTTGTAAGAAATTAATACCAGACAAATGTGTGGGATTCACATATTGTTATCAAACACTAAATCCAGACAGAATTAGTGTGCTGTGTTTTTTTTCTTAACAGACCAAAGCTTCACAAAAATTGTGGAAGAATATTCTTTCAAAGCAAATGGAAAGTTATCAGGGAGAGTTTATAACTTTGTCCCTTGCTATTCCTTTCTGTGACTTCCTTACCAAACAAGTCTCTAACGTCCTAGTTTACTGATGCTTTTTTTAACTGCCAAGCTATTACTCCCTAGGAATATTAAGAACATATAAAACAGCCAGAGGACAAGGGGCTTTTCTGATCTTTTTTTTTAATCTTTCTCTTCAGAGCAGTCATTTGAAATGTCTGCAAAAAAGGAGGGTTTTTTGATGGATTGGTGTATTGGGTTTGTGTGCCACTGTTTTGATGGGGGGAGTATAGGGGTGGTGGCTTCTGTGAGAAGGTGCCAGAAGC
>NW_010306354.1:704-1234 GCF_000700745.2 Antrostomus carolinensis | reverse complement strand
CCTCCGGATGGAGCAAAGAGACTCGGGAAACCAGGCCCCTGCACACGCCTCTGCCTCCAGCACTGAGCTCTGTGCCTCTGCCCGACCCTGCCCTGGTGCATGTCGCATCCCCGGCTTTCCTCCCAGCTTCCCTCACTGCCGCCACCTCCACCACCAAGATGGGGCCACACTACAGCCCAGCCGAGTCCCGGCACGGCACGAAGCATGTGAACCATCAACCCTGCGCAGGGAAAGTGGCTGGTCCTGGCCAGGACGGGAAGCAGGAACCCCAACACCAGCAACTTCCCAGGAAACCTGCTCCGGTTCCTGCCCAGCTGCACGGGTCTGGCTGAGAGGCCCCGTCTCATGGCGGTGGCCAAACTCTGAACCCCCAGATCCCAGGTTATTCCTCAGGCAGAAATCTCCCTCCTTCTCTGGGTGCGACCATCAGCTTTGGATCAAGGATGGGCAGGGTCAGGAGGGCAGGACTAGGAGAGCCCCCACTCCGAGGAGACCCAACAAACTACTGGAGCAGCCAGATGTGGAGACTG
>NW_010306354.1:313-535 GCF_000700745.2 Antrostomus carolinensis | reverse complement strand
GCCAAAGCACGGCCCCAGCACACTCCCCGGCAGAGCCAGGCCGACGTCAGGGGAGCACCTTGCTGTGTCCCCACCTGCCCCGGGACTCTCCTGAACCTCTGGCCCCATGACCAGGCTCTGGATCTGAGGGAGCAGGACTGACCTGGTGAGACCCAGGGCGCTGGAGCTGCAGGTCCCCCCGTAATTCCAGACCCACCTCAGGGAGCACGTGTGGGCATTTTA
>NW_010306354.1:0-223 GCF_000700745.2 Antrostomus carolinensis | reverse complement strand
AGCAGCCACGCGTGCCCGCCCCTGCCCTGGGTCACTTGGGGGGTTCACTCAGAAGGAAGAGCCGTCAGCGGGTCTGGTGTACGGAGCTGGCGGGAAGGAAGCCCCTGAGCCCTCCACGGGCTCCTTGGCCTTCACTGGGAGGGTCCGTCCAGAGCCTCTGCTGCTGGAGGAGCTTGTGGGAGAGCGGGGGGGGGTGAAAGGCAACAGTGGAGCCAGGGGACAG
>NW_010306353.1:0-493 GCF_000700745.2 Antrostomus carolinensis | reverse complement strand
TCTCATAGCAAATCCCACACTGAAACTGAAACCCAGCTATTCCAGCTGCTAGGAAGAAAATTAACTCTATCCTAGTGAAACCAGGACAGATCTGCTCATGGGCTTTGAGAGCTGGTTGTATCTGTGAGCTGCAAGTCAAGAAGTACAAAGCGATCCTGTGCCCGTAGCTGTTGCTCTCATGATGGGACATGTGGGTGTAACCCCACCAGAGCATCTTCCATGCAGGTGGTTGGTGCTTTTCCTACCACAGGTGCTCACATCCCTGCTGCGCTGAGCCACGAGTGTAAACCCCCTGAATGCAGTGGGTTGGTGCTTTTCCTACCACAGGTGCTCACATCCCTGCTGCGCTGAGCCACGAGTGTAAACCCCCTGATGTTGGGATGGAGTTGAGACCTGGCTAGCTCACTGCAGTGGTGGGATGGAACTGCTCCCCCTCCCTGGTTCAGAAGGTGCAGGAGCTCCTGGATGGATGCAGCCCTGTCCATGCACCATC
>NW_010306352.1:0-649 GCF_000700745.2 Antrostomus carolinensis | reverse complement strand
AGATGGTGGCTTTGATGTGCCCATGACCATGGATGGGTTGGTGGCCTTGGCGTGTCCATACCTGGGATGGGGGACAGCAGCCATGGGACATCTCTGAGGGTGTCTCCATGGTTGCCCAGGCTACGGTGGGCTGGGTCTGTCCATCGAGGGTCCCAGCAAGGTGGACATCAACTGTGAGGACGTGGAGGACGGGACCTGCAAGGTCACCTACTGCCCCACCGAGCCCGGCAACTACATCATCTCCGTCAAGTTCGGCGACCAGCACGTCCCCGGTGAGACTGGGAGCACTGGGAGGGCACACTGGGGGCACTGGGAGCACTGGGAGGGCACACTGGGGGCACTGGGGGCACTGGGGGGGGACACTGGCGGTGAAGGTGACGGGGGAGGGGCGGATGAAGGAGAGCATCACGCGCCGGCGCCAGGCGCCCTCCATCGCCACCATCGGCAGCACCTGCGACCTCAACCTCAAGATCCCAGGTACGGGGTGGTCTTCTCCTCCCCATCATCATCATCATCATCATCATCATCATCATCATCATCATCATCCTCTACACACCCATCCACATCTCCATCCACGTCTCCATCTGTGTCCAACCACGTGTCCATCCCCACCTCCCTCCCCACACCCATCCCCATTCCCCCATCCCCA
>NW_010306351.1:1046-11600 GCF_000700745.2 Antrostomus carolinensis | reverse complement strand
TATATCCAGAAGGTAATTCTTTCATCTGTTTTTGTCGAAGTTTGATAGTGACTTGAAGCTAGTTGATGCTGCTGTCTTGGAAACACAGGATCAGGAGGAGGCACAGTTCTCTTTGGACTCAGGACAATTTCAGAGAAACATGCTTCACCTGCCTTTAGCAGGCACCAAGCTCCTCAACTCTGAGCACACGCAGCAACAGACCGTCAGCATGGACAAGCACACACCCAGGTTGGGCTAACTGAGAATTTGCCAAGCACCTGAGCTGTTTTAAAAGTCCTTGGCATATACATGGGGCCTGAGGTGTTTGGGAAAGGGAGTTAAACAATGCAGTTGTTCCTGATAGCATAGAATGAGATTAAAGAACCAGAAAGAGTCTTTTCTGCTTTCCATCTGGGCTAAAAAACCCCAACTTCCTGCAGTTAGATTCTTTCAAACAAAATTTTAGTGCAGCCACATATTTTAAACAGAGGATCTGGTATTTTTTAGACAGACTTTTTAGGGCTTTTAATCGTCATCATCAGGAAATGCTGTTCTCCTAGTCAGAGGGCCCAGCTTGCACCTTGTTCCACTGATTTAGTAAAATATTGCTGGCAACAAGTATGGAAGTGTGCATGCAAAGAGAGTCTGCCTCAGGCTGAAGGGTAGAGAACAAGGCAGGATTTCTTTCATTTTAAGTCTTATGCTTAATCTTTCCAAATGTAGCGCTATCACACTGAGTTACAAGGTTTTGTTCGTGTTTGTTTCGTTTTCTTTAGCCAAAATAATTATCAAGTCCCTAGTGTGAGTGCAGTGATATAATTTGTGTTAAAACTCGAGAGTAGGAACAGAGTGCTGTTTCATGAAGCTTCATGCTTTTGTATTTTTGTTTGTACTCTTCTTGAAAAAGAAAACCAAAGTGCCTAAGCCTATCTTTAGAGGAAAGATACTGAGACAGGAACCAGCCCCCTTCCCACACAGTTGTAGTCCAGAGGGAAAGGTCAAACACCTCGTCTGTATCTGGCCTTCCACACTGAAGAGGTTGCCCTTTCTGGTTTGTGTTTGTATTTCTGTCTGCTTGTCTGTCTAACCCTGCAGTATATGGACAGTGCAGAAGGACTCCAGAAGGAATGTTATATCTGTCTGGTCTTGCCAAGCAATTGCACTGTGAGCAGAAGAACCTCTTCCTAGCTTATATTTCATTGAAGCTCATGTTTTTTCCACAGAAAGCTTTGGTTTCAACAAATCAGCACTTTCCAGCAGAGAAGTCTTTTGCCAAAGAAACTGGCCAAATATTTAGTTGTGGTTGTGGTAGCTCCTCAGTAGGGGGAGTTCTGGTATGCTTAGTTATAGGTTCATGTCCAAGGATTTGGAGAACAACATAAAGTGCTTCCATGACTGTGGTTGGTATAAGAGGAAAGAGTAAAAGCCTGTAGGACTTCACTTCTTCCTTAGGCTTCATCATCTCCTGCTCTTTTACTTTTTGAACTTCCCTAAGTTAGGTACTGTGTACCTAGTTTACTCCATTATCATTTTCCCTTGGGACCAGCTGTTGCAGTGCAGACACCTTTCTGTCATTCAGCTTACTGGAGCAAAAGCAGTGAAATATTCTGGTGAATGTATTGCCTTACCTTCAGCTCATCTATTTGTCCTGCAAACATGTGGACCATTTAGTTTTATCTCTGCCTCAGAAGTTTATCCTGTGTCTACCTCTGCCGAAGAAGCAGATCACAAACGCACTGCCTACTTGTTCCACTTAGAGTAAGAAGAGCAGAAATGAATTTGAGTTACATGGGAAGAGGGGTAAGGAAGATGCTAGTTAATGCCAAGAACTGAAAAAGCTTCATCTTCAGCTAAGAAGCAGATTAGGAAGCAGGTAACTGTCTGGAGTCTCTTTTTGGTGTAAACTTAATTTTTTTTTTCCCCCTTTTCTGCTTTGTGCTACTCATGAACAGCAATGCACAAAACCTAAGAGCAATTTACTGCAGGTTTCTTCCTCTAGGACTACATTTCCCTCCTTGTGAAAACAGGCCACTACAAAAAAAAAAAATCAGCTGCCAGTTCAGAAAATGGCTTTCACTGTCTGTCCTTCTGATTGCCAGATCTTGGTCTCCCCTCTCAGCCAGAGCTGTCCTCCTGTTTGTTTGTCAGGCCACGTGTATTAAGAGACATTGGTTTTCTGTGCGTGGTATTTATTGTATCTCCACTTCTCCCCACCCAGCCCCCTCTGCACTCTCGACCCTCCCTCCTTGTTAGTCATGATTACATGTTGTTTGGCCTCATTCCATTTAGGTTACTTTGCTGTATCATCCTGAATTTGCACGCAGCATAACAGCTCCAAAGATCTCCTACTTTAAACCAAATGATAGAGTAGGAAGAGTTCATTAAAATAAATAACAGCATAGCATGAAACACAGCCCTGAAGTAATCAAAACTGAAATTTGAAAAAGTGACTCTGAGCGTAAAGATGTCTGTTCCATGCTGTCTGACACAGACAGGAATGGGGTCTTGAGAACAGCCAGTTTTATATGCTCTATTTAAACCTGTCATCTCTCCAGACAAAGACATGGGTGGTTGTAGCAGGGGGAGAGAAAGCAGTTGGGAGGGGAATATGTGTGGCTACATGGTAAAAGAACCTTGTGCCTGAATTTCTCCCTTGATCCCCAAAGCTGGAACATTCTTCATGTTGTTGTTGCTGCTGGTTTTTTTTTATTGGGAGGCAGTGGCAGAGGAAAGCCATGATTTAAGCCTAGGAGTGGAAATGTTGTATATAAAGGAAACTTTCTACACAGTTAAAGGCAGTTGACTTTGCCTCCTTCCACTTGCTCCCCTGTGTGTCTCGCTGTCCCATTTTAGTCTGCTTGTTTTCAATGTTTGTAATGTTCCATTTTAAAATCTCTCAGTGGTTTTTCCCCTGCTGTCTTAAAGATTCTTTGTTCCACAATTCAGCTTTAGTTCCTCAGGGCACTCAGATTATTACTACTAAAATTTTGCTCTTAAAATAAAAGCTCAAGGTCCAAAGAGTGGTTTAGAGGAATGTGAGTTTTTGTACCTGTTAGACACTAGACAGGGTGCAGCAGTAGAGGCTCCAAAAATGTCTTATTCTTACATTCTGCCATCAGCATTTGTTACTGTCAGAAACAGGATTCAAGGCAAGAAGGTCCAGTTCTGCAGCTCATTATATTCATTGCTGACTTTGTTTCAGTAACTCCTCCCTTCCAGCATCTGTAAATCTACAAATATGGTGTATAAACCAAGTGAAAAGTATTCCCTGGGCAGCGTGGTGGAACACACAATCTGAAGATGTGAAAACACATTTCTAGTTCTCTGCAGAGGTATCCTGTTGATAGAGATGACACTTCCATGATTCTTGCACTTGCCAATTGGAGCCTGAAGCAATTCTACATGACTCCCAAGTGTTACAGAGGCAGGCCTTGTGTAGGCAAATGTGTGTACATTTCCTAATTGTGCAGTTCTTTTTGTGTCTCTTTAGTACAACCTTCATTTTGGTTTTGGTCTGTCTCCAGTGTTAAACTCCATGGAGTGCATGAGAGTAGCTCTGCATGCTGCTGTATCCTGTTTTCAAGGGATAACAATGAATTAAAAATCTTATCCTGGTATGAGAGGCAAGAGGAGGAGAGTGTGTTCAAGTATTTGCTGGAACGTGCTGGCTGGAATCAAAAGGGTTGAGATACTTGAAGGAAGACCCCATGTTAGAGACTATGGGAACAACTGGGCTTTATCTTCTAAATCATTCCAGGAGGGCTCACTTATATGAAAGTAATCATGTAAAAAGCCTCTTCTGCAGACAAACGGGAGGGAATGGATATGCTAGAGGAAATGGAGGCTGTTAGAGACACCAGCCTGCTTCCTTGTTGGAGCTCCTGCCAAGAGACCTGGACATGCTGGCTCAGGCCCTCCACCTCTTACAGACAGATGACCAACAGGCTCTGCTTTGTCTCAGCAAAGCCGCCCTGCCTAACTGGGATTCCTGCCAGCCTGCCTCAGCTTCTCTTAAAGGGGGCAGGATTTAAAATATTCACTGTTTCCTACTCTTTGCTGAATTTCTGTCACTGGAGCTCCCTGTTGGTCCTGTAGCCAGACAAAAGCTTTGACTAGCACAGCAAATGTGTAAGAATTAGTCCCTTAGGGCAGGCTGCAGCTTCTAAAACCAGCTTCAGCAGCAGTAAATGCATTGCTACAGCCAAAAACTGTGCAAAAGTGAGAGAGCACAGTGTTCACAGGCCTGCAAAGTCAAAAAAGCTCCAGGACTTCTCTAGAAGTTATACTGACCAAGAGATTCAAAGGGTCCTCAAGTGGGAATGACAAAACGCTGTGAGTCCAACTTAGCTACACCAGTTGTAAAAGAAGCGTGGTGTGGTCAGAAGTGTGCTGCCTTCTGGGCACGTAGGGTTACTGTATAAATACTTGGGTGAAGAAGGCCTTCTCACCATTGAGACATGGGATGTAGTTTACTGAGAATGAGAGGCAACGTGCAGGGAGCTTTTCCAGGTGGCATTTCATTTGGAATTAAATCTTGTGAATACCTGAACCCTGTGGTCCAGCAGAGCATACAGGATTTCATCCTGTACAGTCAGAACTTTCCAGTGTGCAGAAAAATTCTGGAAAATATTAATAGCTTGTACATTGACCTGGTCCTTAGGAGTCTCCAGATTGCTGTGGAGCCCTACCTAGGCACATGGTAGACCGAGATGTTCTTCAGTTGGGGGTACAACGAAGATCATTCAACAAGATACTTGATCTGTGCTTTCTCCTGAAACCTTGTCCCCAGCAGCGGGAGCTTCTTGCACACAGTGCAGTGCCCACTGCCTCCTGCACTGGCAGGAACCAGCCTCTTTTATTGCACTAAATTTCTACAGAGCAGTGACGACGTTTGTTTGATTCAGTGCAAAACGGTGAGGTGAAGGGGGGAGCTGTGGATAAATTTCACATCCTTAATTGGCAGATCATTAACTTTACACTGTAACCCCTGGGAGACAAGGTCACCTGCTTCATGGGCTGGGAAGGTGCTTTTGCAAGTAAGGGTGTTTGTTCACCACTGCTGATCCGTTATGAAAGCCACATTAGTTATTGGATCCGCACGTTGTGTACAGTCATGTGATGCTTGAGGCCTGAAATACATTTAGCAAGTCAGGAGAGATAAGGCAGGCTACAATCTGGCTTTCTTCCCTTAGCTTTGCAGAATGTGTTTGCAGATGTGTTGATCTTTAGGAGGCTGGCAGGAGGGGGGGGATATATTTTCTTCAATTGCCTATTTCAGTATTAGAAGTAAATGAGGAGATGAGGTCATCTCTAACACCTCCTAGTAGCTGTGAAGACATCCTTCCCACATCCTGAGCCATGCTTTCTCAGTTTTGCATCAACAATGGTTTTCAGCCTTCATGAGGTGGATGTGACTTCACGTGGCTTTGTGTAGAGCTAAAGAGCTGGACTGGGTCTGTTTCAATAATGCTTATGGCAGGAGATGGGTTTGAGTAGCTCACCTGATCAGTAAACCAGTGTGATCAGCATCTTGGCTAGGAAATGCTCAGCTTCCAGCTCATGTGATGTTTTGGTTCAGCAACACATGCTCTACTTTTCCTCTTTTTATTAATAATAATTTTTCCTCCCAGACTTTGAATTTTTCCAGTAAAGTCATGGGTGCAATTTAATCATAGAATCATGGACTGGTTTGGGTTGGAAGGAACCTTAAAGCTCATCCAGTTCCAACCCCCTGCCATCAGCAGGGACACCTTCCACTAGACCAGGTTGCTCAAAGCCTCATCCAACCTGACCTTGAACACTTCCAGGGAGGAGCAGCCACAGCTTCTCTGGGCAGCCTGGGCCAGTGTCTCACCACCCTCACAGCAAATAATTTCTTCCTAATATCTAATCTAAACTTCCCCTCTTCCAGTTTAAAGCCATTTCCCCTTGTTCTGTCACTAACTGCCCCTATATAAAAAGTCTCAAGCTGTACATGGCAGGTACACACTATTTCATCTCTGCTGTCCCGAGGCAATGTAACATTGATTACAGGTGACACAACCTCCTTTCCCCAGCCCAGAACTGGGACTCTCATTGTTTTCTGTTCTTCTAAAACAGTAGCTATTAGGTGTTACCAAAGCATAGAACATAGAGGGAAGAACCAAGAGGTGAGGTTTTGACCTTCCTGACCAAGTTGTACAATCTTAATTTGCAAGCTGTTTTGTGAATGTTTAATTGAAGCTCTTTGCTGCTGTTCAGGTTAGAGGTATCATGGCTTGTACCCAGAGTGGGAGCTGCCTCTGTGCATCCTGTCACTGGTTTGGCCTCCCCCAGCTCTCCTGCAGGACATCTGGGCCTCTCCGAGGAGCTGATGCAACAGCAGAGTCTCATCCACACTCCTGCTGCCCTGGGAGCGTGAAATGTCTGACCTGCTCAGCCCATTTTGTACTTCAACAGTAAATTAAAGGTCTTCATTAGCTTGTTTGATAGTTGAATAAAATACTTTGAAACACTGGCACATTAACTGCAATCAAATTTTGAAAGGTCTCTGGTTGCTAGAAGGAAATTAGCCTGATAAATCGCTCTTTTTAATTAAACAAATGGGTAATTTTTCACAAGCAAGCCTGGAAGCTATCATTTGGAAATACTTTATTTTTTTTTCTATTTTTTTAAATATATTTTACGCATGATTATTCTTAAAGAACTGATTTTATTTTTTTTTCCTTTTAGAAAATTTGTCACTGAAGTGTAAAACAGCAGCTTGTAAACCAATCCGGTTTGTCTGCCTCAGATCACCTTGTAGAGGTCTCATGATCAAGCAGCGGCCTATGAATTGCACTTCCAAAATGATAATAACTAATGGTGTGACCTTGGTTCATTGCCTGCCTTTCTGTGCCTTTGTTTACCTGTTTGTCTAAAGAAGCATTACCCTCCCTGGGTCAAAAAGGCCTGTTTAACTTCAGCAAGGAGTTCCAGGATAATTATAGTTACTTAGTAACTTTCATCTCAGAATAAACTGGTTAAGGCTGTTAAGAAATGGGATGGCTTCCCTTTGGGTCAAAACCAGCGACTGACCTGAAGACACCTCCAATCCTCCAAGCTTTAAACACAGCCTGCATTCTAAAATTACTCTGTGAGCTCAGAGGCTGGAACAGATTGCTGTGTCCCTTATCTACCGAGTCGGAAAGGGACCCCAGAAATGCACACGGACCCTGGTTTCACACCAGAGCTATCCACGTGCTAAGAACTTCATATGCTCTGTCTACTGCAGAGAAGCAAATGTGAGTTATAAACAACTGGGACACTGGTTTCATCGTGCCTTGGGCATACTTCTCCAGAGTACTGCCATTACATCATCCACATTAGGACTTGTATTATCTGCAATTTTAGATCTTCGAAGCCATTACAAGCCCTAGTCAGAGGTCAAGATGCTGTTGAACTTCAGATGTTTCTGAAAGAAGAGCATAATTCTGCCAACAGCAGAGCAATGTTAGATTTGCAGCGGCGCGATGTCGCACAAATCACGTGAGAATTTAATCTAAATTATATTTATTTTTTGAAAATGAGGTTTTATTGCCAAAAATGTAGATACTGCATGTTAATATCCATCTGTAAAAGGCTACCCTAGCTTCACCTTTGAGAACTAAATCGGGTTTTTTATGGTATCAGAAGAGACCACAAATAATTTAAGAACTTCCTTCCACCATCTAAATAAAATAATACTGAAATATCCTGCTGGAGTTTGGAGTAAGTGCATAAAACATGATGACTCACGTGATTAGCAATTCTCCTTTATTTTTCCTCTGTGTACAGTGCTGATCTTCATGAACTCTTCATCGCAGCGCGTAATTACGTTCCTTTCACCTAAACTGTTTCTACATAATTTTTTTTCCCCAATTTCTTTTTCCTGAAACACTGATTGTTGTTGAGCATTTCAGTTTGGTTTGGAAGCAGTCTGCGTGCAGACACTTGTGTGTTAGACTCAGTGTACTTGATGAGAAATTTTGCATTCAGACAAAATTCAAACTTGCAAGAGCTAGATTCTTCCCAAGGACTGTTGGTGACCTGTACCTGGCTGAGATAAAAATACAAGGCAAAAACATAGACCATCTTCTTGACCTCACGTTTGTCATGAAACACTGCATTCCTTCTGAGGATCTCACTTCCAAACAGTGCCCCAGGGCAAACAGGAGATGACTCTTGCCCTGCTCACCAATAAGATGATCCTTGTGATCATGAGCAGAAGCTGAGATATTGGAAAAGTGCCCATCAGTCCAAGTAGAGTTTGTGTTGTTCTGCTGGGGAAACCTCACCGCCTTTAACCTCAAGGCTTCCAAACTCAAGTCTTGCTCAGCGTTACGGGTGGTATCTGACCTAGAGCACTTTGAAATCTCATCTGCTTCTGATGGCTCATAAGTGCTCTGCTCTCCATCCAGGCAGGAGATGACTCACAGTGCCTGATCCTCATACCGAGATGTGTTTTGCTGGTATCTCATCTTCCTGTTTTCTTGTCCGTTCTCCCCGTTTCTTTGTTCTCTTTGCCCAGCATGTGCTGCAGTAACTGACACTGGAAGCTGTGTGGGCAGGGAATGGGTTTTGGTTTTAATAATAAAAAAAAATGTGGTTACATCATCTTGCACAACAGGTCCCTGCTCTGTGGCTGGGCCGAGTCAGTCCTTTCAAGCTGCAAAAATATGGAAAACTTGGAATTGCAATAATCCACAGATATTATAGCATGTTATATACAATAACAACACATTCTAGGCTACTCCCTGCGTGGAATCTCCAAGGTATACCTGGCAACAAGGGGGAGAGAGATCTGAATACTAATGACTGCTGGAGAAGAGGGCACTTAATAGTATTTTGGCTAATTGCCAGGTTGCTTGCTCCTGAAAAATTTGCCTGTGCTGAGCTAGGCATATTTTTCATGTGTAGAAAATCGGGTTGGGTATGGTAAGGCTTTATATTTTCCTAATGCTTCCTGCCATCATCTATGGGAAGGTTCATATAGCCGTGAGGTCTGTGTTTCCAGCTCAAAGAGGCCTTTAGGCCTTCTTTGAAAGACTTGGAAAACCATAGCAGTTGGTCAGACCCAGGAAAGAAATTGCAATATTGGAGAGCACCAGATGTAAACTTTAAAAATTAAGAAGTATTTTTGTGTTTTGTGGGTTTGGGGGGATTTTTTTGCTTGTTTGCTTGATTCTTCTTTTTTTTTTTTTTTAGTAAATCCAGATGACTAACTCAGGGCCTCTTTTCTCCTTCCCTGCAGGCAGAACAAAGTCTCTTGATGATTTGCTTGCTTCTAAAAGTCCCTACTGATTTTACCTTTGGGTCTGTTCTACCATCTCTCATTGTTTCGTGTAAGCATTTTCTGTGGTAATTAGACTGGTAATAGCATAATCCCTGGTGGCCTTCCTGGAGTGTCTGGCCTCTCTGGGTTGAGAAAGCTCTGCTTGGGGCAGCATATTTTTTCTTTAAATGGGAGGGGGAAGAGTTGTTGCTGTGAATGTTGTCCTGATTATGATGGAAAATCTTGTAAAAGAGGAAAGTTTTGCAGCATTTCCTAGAAGTGATTCAGGCTACATTGGTCTGATTTCCTCTGGAAGCTCCCAGCAACCTTGACGGTGTGTGTTTTGTCCCTGGCTGCTTCCTTCTGGACTCTGTGGTCTGCATTGTCCTGGAGGAACACAGATATCTCTGTAATCTGTAGATGCAGGTGCAGGCACTTTGCGTAGCTGGGCGCAGATACATCCAGAGCTTTGAAGACCAAGACCTTGAACCGGTAGTGGAAACAGATTAAAAACTCTCTTCAGCTTCCTGAAATGAAATGCCATCTGAAGTTCAGGTCATCTGAACTTCTGTGTGAGGCAAATGAAGGTTTTTTAAAGGCTTTTAAAAAATGGAGTAGAGATTTGATATTTTCTTTGTTGTCTTTCTTCTGAATGATTTTGACTAACTTGATATGTATGCCTCTAATTTCAAGTTTTTCCTTTTGGGATATAACAAAATTAAGATAGCCTTTCAGAAGTATGGCCTCAGACAAAGAACAGCCATGTCCAGGGGAGAAATAGAGCCATCCAGTGGGAATTAACAGAATAGAAAGAGTTTGGAAATCGTAGTTCAGAAGCTTGTCTCCAGAGCTGGATTCAAGGGATTTCTACCACAAGAACACAGGCCCTAAAAACTTAATTTTTCAACTGCAGGAGCTCTTCCTTCTGCATAGGGAAGAGGAATGGCCTGGAGTGGAGCTTGGCTTACTGAGCTCTGGTCTTGGCCACACCCTGTGCCTTGGTTTCCCCATGTGTAGAACAGAAGAGTTGCTGCTGATGGTCTTTATAAAGCCTGTTTGAGATCTACTACTGAAAAGTGCCCTAATGGTCAAGGTGGTATTTTTGTTGTGGTTTGTGGCAGAATCAGCGTGACCTGAAGTCAGAGAGGCCTGCACAGAAACTAAAGACAGGTTTATGGCCCAAGTCTTGTTTCAGGAATACCCTAACCTGACTTTAATTCCTGTTTCAGTCCGTGTGGTGTCAGTGGGGCTCTGTGCAGAGGAGCCAGTGCTCACAAACAGCGTGGCTGGGTGCCAGCCCTGTG
>NW_010306351.1:0-1035 GCF_000700745.2 Antrostomus carolinensis | reverse complement strand
TGGGGGCAGAGAAGCCCCGGTTTCTGGGGTGCTGGTTTGAAGGTCTGTCCATTCCTACCTCCTTCAGCCTCCTTATTGAGGAGTGGGGAGAGGACTGGGACACACAGGCCATTCACCCTTCCATCATTACCAGCTGTCATACACACAAGGCTGTTCTTATGTTCTTAATAATTGCAGTTTTGTCTCTCTCTAACAATTTGGTGCAAGTTGATGTTTTTTTCCATTTTATTTTTGTTGCACAGGGAAATAGATGAGGACTCCCTGTCTGCCGCATGGAAGCATAAACGAGGTAAGATTTGAGTGTTTCCTTATTGTTAATGAGAACTTCTGTAGTTCTTTTTTCTGATGGTTTTTGGGTCATGAGGGATTTTCCAGATGCTCGGTGTGCCTCCCCTGCCAGAGTTCCACGATAGGTGTGATGAAAATCAAACCAACCAACCCAACAAAAAGGCTGGTTGCTTGTATTTGTAATCACAGAATCACAGGATGGTGGGGATTGGAAGGGACAGACAGGATAGGATTGGAACTGGACAGAGTGATAGGAATTGGAAAGATCATCCAGTCCAACCCCCATTCCAGAGCGGGATCACCTACAGCGGGTCACACAGGGACGTGTCCAGGCGGGTTTCGAATGTCTCCAGAGCAGGAGACTCCACAGCCTCTCTGGGCAGCCTGTCCCCGTGTCCTGTCACTCTCACAGTGTAAAAGTTTTTCCCTATGTTTACATGGACCCCCCTACACTCCAGCTGCCACCCACTGCCCTTGTCCTACCATTGGCCATCACTGAGAAGAGCCTGGCTCCATCCTCCTGACATTCACCCTTTACGTATTTATAAACATTAACGAGGCCACCCCTCAGACTCCTCTTCTCCAAACTAGTTTCCTGGATTATTTTGCTCGGTGCCCCCTCACCACGGCAGCCTGGAGGCAGCGGCGGAGCGGTGCGGGGGCTGCCCGGCCCGTCCCGCCCGCTCCCGCGGACTCCAAGGCCCGGCATGCGGCGGGGCCGTGCGCAGGCGCGCTGAGCCGGGGTTG
>NW_010306350.1:0-854 GCF_000700745.2 Antrostomus carolinensis | reverse complement strand
TGCGGGGGCTACTGGTGCTGACAGGGCGATACTGGTGATGGGGAGGGGCTACTGGGGCTGATAGGGGGATACTGGTGTTACTGGGAGGTTACTGGTGTTACTGGGAGGTTACTGGCAGTGCCGCGGGGTTACTGGTGTTACCAGGGCGTTACTGGTGTAACTGGGAAGGGTTACTGGTGGTACTGGGGCGTTACTAGCGGTACTGCGAGGGGTTACTGGCGGTACTGGGGGGTTACTGGGGGGGTTACTGGTGTTACCGGGGCGTTACTGGTGTAACTGGGAAGGATTACTGGTGGTACTGGGGCGTTACTAGCGGTACTGCGAGGGGTTACTGGCGGTACTGGGGGGTTACTGGGGGGGTTACTGGTGTTACCGGGGCGTTACTGGTGTAACTGGGAAGGATTACTGGTGGTACTGGGGCGTTACTAGCGGTACTGCGAGGGGTTACTGGCGGTACTGGGGGGTTACTGGGGGGGTTACTGGTGTTACCGGGGCGTTACTGGTGTAACTGGGAAGGATTACTGGTGGTACTGGGGCGTTACTAGCGGTACTGCGAGGGGTTACTGGCGGTACTGGGGGGTTACTGGGGGGGTTACTGGTGTTACCGGGGCGTTACTGGTGTAACTGGGAAGGATTACTGGTGGTACTGGGGCGTTACTAGCGGTACTGCGAGGGGTTACTGGCGGTACTGGGGGGTTACTGGGGGGGTTACTGGTGTTACCGGGGCGTTACTGGTGTAACTGGGAGCTCACCGGTCGAACTGGGCGCAGTAGAGCAGGATCAGGTACCGCCGGGCGCTGAGGGTGCGCGGGGGGGGCCGGGGGGTTACTGGTGTTACTGGTGTTACTGGGGGG
>NW_010306349.1:5616-8602 GCF_000700745.2 Antrostomus carolinensis | reverse complement strand
AGTGCGGCTTCTGTTTCCACACGGCCAAGACCTCCTTCGTGCTGCCCCTGGAGGAGGCCAGGAGGGGGCTGGCGATGCTCAAGGAGGCGGGTGAGTCCCGGGACAGCAGGTAGGAGCCCGGGTGGGGGGATGCGCGGCGGCCGCGTCCCGGCAGCACCGAATGACATCGGAGGGGCCGTCCCGGTGGGTGTCCCTCTTAGAAAATCATAGCATCATTCAGGTTGGAAAAGACCTCTAAGCTCATCAAGTTCAACCATCAACCCAACACCACCATGCCCACTAAACCATGTCCCTAAGTGCCACATCTACTTGTCTTTTAAATACCTCCAGGGATGGTGATTCCATCACCTCCCTGGGCAGCCCATTCCAATGCTTGACAACCCTTTCAGTAAAGAAATGGTTCCTCATATCCAATCTAAACTGCCTTTGGCGAAACTTGAGGCCATTTCCTCTTGTCCTATCACTTGTTATTTGAGAGGAGAGATCAGCCTCCACCTCTCTACACCCTC
Source organism: Antrostomus carolinensis (assembly GCF_000700745.2). Taxonomy (NCBI): domain Eukaryota; kingdom Metazoa; phylum Chordata; class Aves; order Caprimulgiformes; family Caprimulgidae; genus Antrostomus; species Antrostomus carolinensis. The sequence goes on along the minus strand of NW_010306349.1, from coordinate 8,093 downwards.
CTTTCAGGAGTGATAAGGTCTCCCCTCAGGCTCCTTTTCTCCAGACTAAGCAACCCCAGTTCCCTCAGCCACTCCTCATAAGGCTTGTCCTCCAGACCCTTCACCAGCTTTGCTGCCCTCCTTTGAACACGCACCAGCACCTCAGTCGGGCGTGGACAGTGAGTGGAAGGAGTGGGCAACGGGCAGGCAGAGGTTCACAGCATCTTTCTTTGGTCCTTTTCTAGGAATGGAGAAAATAAATTTCTCAGGAGGAGAACCATTTATTCAGGACAGAGGCGAATTTGTAGGCAAGCTGGTCCAGTTTTGCAAGCAGGACTTGAAGCTACCAAGTGTCAGCATTGTTAGCAATGGCAGCCTGATTAGAGAATGGTGGTTCAAGAAGTACGGTAAGGAAAAACCGCTGTGCACAGGACCATGGGCAGGGTTTGGGAGCCTCCTCTGGGCAGCCTCACTGAAAGAGGGTCTTGGGTACAAGTGGGAGATGGTTTGTTAGTAGTTCATTTACAGTAAATGCAAACCAATGTAAATACTAGTGAAATATTGTTAACCGTATGTTGTGAACATAGGCAGTTTGTACTATTGCTTCTTTGGTGTAACAATATGATAAAATAATAGCTCAGACTGTCTCCGTAATGCTGGGGACATACACACACACATGAAATATGTGTTTTGATGCTGTCACTGCTGTGGCTTTTATGGTTCCTGTGACAACTCCACTGAACTGTATTAACATGGCACTTTGTGACAGATCACGAGGAAGTGAAAGTGGGTAGAGTCCTGACAGCTTTTAACTGAGGGACTGAATATTAAACAATTTTAAAAATTTGCTTTCAGGTGACTATTTAGACATTCTGGCAATTTCATGTGATAGTTTTGATGAAGATGTCAACGTTTTAATTGGCCGTGGTCAAGGAAAGAAGAACCATGTGGAAAATCTGCATAAACTGAGACAGTGGTGCCAAGAGTATGCTGTTGCTTTCAAAATAAATTCAGTGATCAACAGATTTAATGTTGAGGAAGATATGAATGAGCAGATCAAGGCACTCAACCCCGTGCGCTGGAAGGTAAGAAAGTAGTATATACCATAGGTTCCCTGTTCTGAGAAAAGCAATAATGAAGTCCTGGAGTTGTCTGAACTGTTAATGACCTCAGTCAGCTCTCCATCTCAGGCTGGCGTTAGCAGACTTCATGTCAGTGTTACATAGTGTTGAGAAGGGTTCTCTCTTTCTGTGCTTAAATGGAGCCCAATATGTCAAGAATCCTTTTTGTTGTGATATTTACAGGAAATTACTATTTCAGCATAGGTAGGTCTAGTTTTTTATGATATTAAAAATAAGATAGAAGGTCTTTAACATTTGAAAATGTCATGGTGTAGAGACATTGCTACTGAGACAACTGAAGGTTTTTGTTGTGGTGACAGTCTCTTATCCTCAAGGCAAATGAAAACATAAAATCTTAACCAGGTGCTTTCTGTCTTCAGGTATTCCAGTGCCTGCTCATCGAAGGAGAGAACTGTGGTGACGATGCCCTGAGAGAGGCAGAGAAATTTGTTATCAGCGATGAAGACTTTGAACAATTCCTGGATCGCCACAAAGATATCTCCTGTTTGGTACCAGAATCTAACCAGAAGGTAAAATGGAAACTGTCATTTTGTAACTTTATTTTTAAATTAAATTGGAAAAATGGAAAAGAAATAGAAGCTTTCATGGCAATTACCACTTTCTCTATCAGTATTGACTTAGAAGAGGTACAGTACAACTTTGTCAGCAAATGGTTTTGTTACAGTGGAAGCTAAAGTTTTTATTTTTCTTGAAGGCTTTTCATTAAGCACAAAGTTATTAACAGAAGAGTAAAAACTGATTGATCCCAATCCTGTGGAAACCAGTGGGAGTCCTCTCACAGCATTGTGTGGGCCTCTGCTCAGTGAGATGGATGTATAAAGTATCAGCACAGAAACTGGAGAAACTGAGTTTTCCACAGCTGAGTGGTGAACTTTAAACAGTAGTTAGAATTGGATAACTTTTCTCCACCAGGGCACAAGAGCCTGATAAGGTTGAGTATTAATGTAAACACACTTTATACTCTAAGCATCCTTTCCTAACAGATTCACCATGATGTTACGCTATAGCAGTGTCACTGGCCTGCACAAAGTAAAGATATCATCCCAGTCAGCATTATATTGGATACTGAGCAACAAGCACTAGTATTTTTGTCTGACATGTCTTACTAGTAACTCTCCCCTCAATAAAGTCACATTTTTAACAGTGTCTATCTGAACTCCTTTGGATTGCACGTTCAGGCTCTTTATTCACACGGAGACTCCTTGCGCTGCTGCAGAGCCCAGCAGTTAACTTGCTGAGCTGCCATCCAGCTTATGTTAGCTGAAGTAGAGGATTTCAGTGCCTAAGGGTGGAAAATGCCTACAGACCCTATACATGGCAAGAGGAGAGTTAGAAGACTCACTGTTCATGAACTGA
>NW_010306349.1:0-5594 GCF_000700745.2 Antrostomus carolinensis | reverse complement strand
AATGCCTTAAGTCTCCCATCTCAGCTTTCCTCTCCACAGATGAAACTCTCCATTTACAGTTTAATTCTTAATGTGTAGAGAGCTGCGGGTTGTCTTTACTATGTAAGGCATAGAGGTGGGACAGTGCAGTCTAGCTTTTAAGGCATTTAGTGGGAGAGAGCACTCATCAAAGGTGTTCAGACGAGGACCCAGAACTGTTTCTACATTTTTTTCATGTAAGAAGTCCTACAAAAAATAGTAGACTTCCCTCAGTAGGTTTGGTATTTCTTACTTCTATTAAGCCTGTGTGAAAGATGGCCATCAAATTGATTTCCTGTTCTACCCAGCAGCAAGCTCCAGCTACCCAGAGAATTTTAGGGAGGATTGTGTAGGAGATGCCCAGTTAGCTGAGCAAACATCTTATTTCTGCTGTTGGCCTATTTCTTGGTGCAGACTTGAGAACTTTTTGAGCTGGGAGATTACCTTTGAGCCAGGAGAACACCTTTGTCTGCTGGGGTGATAATTAAACACATTGTTTGGAAAAGGACATAATCATTCCAGTATGCAAAACAGTGTAAGTTCTGCTGATGTGGAAGTTAAGAGAAAACTTGGATATTATTTAAAACACCTTTATCCAGTTGGGCACCCACATTTCAATTAGACACTTCAGAGGTCATATTCCAAGAATTACTGGTCTATTCATGTGTTAAGTCATGCTAGTCATCCTGTTGTTTATTTCTACAAATTTGATCCAAGCTCAGAGAAATAGTGGCAAGACACTACCTATGTGGATCAGGCTTTGAATGAATAGTTGTTTGTTTTGTTCTTTATTTCTCACTAGAATGGAATTTTGGTTTGTATATTAATTTAGTTTTTTCTTTTGATCTATTACAGATGAGGGATTCATACCTCATTCTGGATGAATATGTAAGTCTTTGTTTGATACGTGGTATTTGTATGCCAATATATATAGTGATAACCAATTCAATTTACTGTGCATTCTATAAAATATTTTTACCATGTAGAACAAGGAACAGAAGTAATTTCTTCCCATCAAACATACTGAAAAGTTGAATATATGTGTGACTTAAGGAGAAGTTGCCACCAGGTTGCGTGTATAATCACTGCATCATGAAACTTGAAGTGTAAATGTGGATCTTTGCAGGACATCTTTGCTGTTTTTCTTTAGTTTAAAAATACGTAACTTGTCCTGAAAGTTAAGTTTCAAAGAGCCTACTTAGTTTACATGTAACTGAAGAACAAAATCTTTAGGAATTATGTTATGGCTTTGTTCCTGCTAAGATGTGTCAGTGTGTCTGTGAGCTTCTGAGCCTTCTAAGGACTACAGTGAAACTGTTCATGCACTTACGTAGGCTTTTGTGGGATTACAGTGCAACTTGTTTAATTCTGTAGAAAAAAAACCAAGCTTTTACAAATTAACTTTCTAACTTCTTATCTATTGGTGTTCCAGATGCGTTTTCTAAACTGTAGAAATGGACGTAAAGAGCCCTCCAAGTCTATCCTAGATGTTGGTGTAGAAGCAGCTATAAAATTCAGTGGATTTGATGAGATGATGTTCCTAAAAAGAGGAGGAAAGTATGTCTGGAGTAAAGCAGACATGAAACTGGACTGGTAGCTCAATATACTGAGTTAGGAGAGGTGCATTATGTAAATAAAATGGGTGTGTATATATGTATGTATTTATGTATCTAATGCTTTTAACTACACTTGGCATATTATACAGATTGATGTTCAGTATAACTTTGCATGTGAATGTGTTAAATGTTTTTATAATGTAGATTATGTTCTTACCTGTTGTTTGAACATTACCAAGTACTTTCAGAGCTTTCATATAAATAGGTCTCTGAAATCAACATTCCAGTCCGTTGTATGAAGGACTTAAGGGCAAACCGTTAATATAATGTCACATAGGAACGCCTTGAAGATAATGCATGCCAGAAAACAAACCAAAATCCACCCCCATCTGTAATTCATTATGAACAGCTGTAATGATTGGTAAGTGGAAACTCTTAGCAGGGAAGGTACTCTGCAAGGTGGATTGCAGTTCCGCACTAGATCACAAGAGGGCCGGCCGGCAGCCCTGTGCAAGCAGCGCCTGCCCTTTTTCAGGGGTAACAGAGGCTCAGAATCGAGGAATCATTATCTGTAATAATATATTTTAAAGGAAATTAAGATGAAAAAACCGGAAATTTTCATTCTTTAAGACTTAGCTGTAAAAGCGTCTGTTGTTTTTCATCTCAACTGTATACACATGATATTTGCAAAAATGTTGGAGGATGTAATTTTCTGTGAAAACGTATTTTTAGTCATAAAAGAATATTTGTCCTAAAACGTAAAAGTGCATTTTACTCAATGACAATCAACTTCTTATTTCACATTGGCAATGGCCTTAGTTCCAACAAATATTTACAGTGAAAACAATGTTAGCATTTTATTAAAAACTTCCTCTACTTTCCTTTTATCTGCAAATATTGATTTATTATTTTTAACATTTTTTTCCTCTCCCCGTACATACAGTTCTGATGAAGATTCTTTCTGAAATTAATTAATAGTATGTAGCACATCTAACAGGTATCTTCTGTTGCATACTGCTTGTGTTATTTGCATGCTTTTCATTTTGCTAAGCCATGGAATTACAAACAACAAAGTTCATATATCACGTAACCTTGTTTTAAAGGTTGCTTGGCTCAGTAATCATTCTTGCTTGCTGGTTACAAACATGCAGGTATTAAGTAAAATGAATTGGGTTTTGTGATAGTTGTCTGATTTTACATGCTGGCAACATCAACATAAAATAGAGAAAAGTAAAAAACACATTTAAAACAAATAATCTCATATGCTGCCCTCGTTTTTTGGGTGGGGTTTTTTTGTTGTGTTTTTTTTTTCTGTCAATTGTTACAGATTTATAATTGCAGTTTTCCAAATTTAACTAGTCCCTTCCCCCACTCCCCTGCAAAGCTCTGTATGAAGGGCATGGGCATAAGCATTGCACCAAGCAGAAGTGAGCTGGCACTACTCATTCGACCTGTCTGCTGAACACAATGCCTGGACAGTCTCACATGTTTAAATATTTGCAGCAGTTGGGAGCCAGCATGCATTAAATATACCATGTAGAGAAATTGCACTTTTTTTCATTTTTCTGATAATTCTAGTTGATTTTTTTTAAAGATGTTTTTGAGATAAATGTTTACATTTGTGTAATGCACCTTCAAAGTTGAATAGGAAAGCACTTTAGTAGGAGCTGCTACTTCCGAATAAAGGAAGGTGCATCTCTGAACACACTGTGAAAATGTTTCTTTATAATTCCTTTGATTTCTATTTTTCCTATCCTAACTAAATATACTGCCTGAGTAGTGCCCTTCTGCCTCTTTTTGTTTTGCATTTTGCAATCACAACACTTCCTAGACACTTACATGTCAGTATTTTTTTTTCTTGTATTAATACTAAGTGACATTTAAAATGTGGCCCACACACATTAACCCCACAGTCTTTTGGCAGCGGTTTCACTGACCTCAGTTGGAGTTCTGCCTGAATAGCAACTATGGGCAGCGCAAATTTATCTAACTGTGGGGTTTGACTTCCTCTGCGTTCTCATTGCTTAAATGTTAAATCTAGGCTCTTCCTCAGCATCTATGCTGCATGACGGAAAAAGAAGTATTTTCCTTTGCTGCTGTCTCAGTCCAGCATGGGGAAAGATTGAGTGCATCCGTGTACCAGTAAATCTACCAGTTTGATGCTTCTGCAGAAAATGCCAGCTGTATCACAGCATGCAGATGCGAGGTACACAAACTCCCATTCAGATCCAGAAATCCTGCCATTCTTCGCTTTGCATTTTTCTCTGTAAATGGCTATTCTTTTGCTGCAAGAGATCCTTTGTGCCTATGGAGGAAGCTGCAGGGTAAACAAACTGGAGCTGTAAATGTGAAAATCCAGTAAATAATATAAAGATATTGAATATGGCTTCTAAGAAGGTTCTAAGTTCTTACCTTCTTAAAATCTTAAGGATTTTACATCACTTTTTGCTACCACATGTAATTAAGAAAAAGTTTCTGCTCCGTGTGATACTCTTTTCCAAAGGAAATGCCCGTCGTGTACATTGGAAATAAAGAATTTGACGTAGCAGTTTGACAGACAATCACTGAAGTTAATGAATATTTATTGGTATTTTTATATGTTAATTCATTTATGCATAAAATCTCAATTTTTTGGAGGGGTGTGGCTACAGTTTGATTAACCTAGTTTATTTTTTTTAATCTATAAACATATAAACACTGTTGATGTTGGACCAAAAATTGACTTCAGGCTTTATATTCTGTAGTTGGGCCTAGCTCTCAGTATGGAACTAGAAAAATAATACTGAATTCAGTAGAGCTACTCTCAGGCTTAGAGATTACATGCACATTGTGACCCTGAAGATTTAAATTTAAGACCTGTAAACACATATATGCTTAACTGTATTTTCATGTGTAATCTCATAGTACTGCAGCTAAGCACTTGCTAAAGATGCTGAATTGGAAAGGAACTTCCCCTGTAGTTTTCTAGCAGTATCTATCAGCAGTTCATATTTGTAAAACTCGTAAAGAATGAGTGTTTGGGAGAATGACTTACTTCAGTTAAAATAATAAGGAATATACCTTGGGTAATTAATAAAACTGTCATTTAAAATGCATTTTAAGATGTCCTATTTTTCATTGTGATGGATGTTTTATATATTTGAATGTTACAAATGCTGATTTTTTTAATGATATTGTCACATAATTAGTGCTAAATATTTCACGAGTCTGTTGTACATTTCAATAAATGTTTATTTTCTTAAGTTTGCCTGTAATTTCTTTTTTTATTTTTTTTTTTTTAAATACAACCCAGAACTGTAACAGCAGAACATGTGACTGCATTCACAAGAGATCTGTGATTCTGGATGCAGTCTGTATTTAGCACAAGGGGCTGTTTGCCCGGTGCTGAGGGCAGCATCTAGGCCGAAATGGAGAACAATAGTGGTGACTCTCCTTGTGATGGAGCATTCGTGACATGCTTCAGTGGACTGAGCTGTGCTGGGAGAAGACAGTTAAAATGCCTTGTGCTGTTCCGATGACAGCCGTTATGAAAGACACTACTGTCCATAAATATCTGAGGGGGAAAAAAAAAAAAGATTATCTTCTATTATGGTAAATAAGAGAGAAAAGCTAGTTAATTTGGAGGAGTAAAGACAAGCGGCTGCTCAAGCTCCTCTCCTCTCGTCAGGCTGCAGCACGAACCCTGCTGTACCAGAGAACCTGAAACGGAGCTTCTCGCAGTAACCGGCTGTGTGGAGGGAGGCTCTGCAATGCCCCCCGCCCCGCCCCCGGCCGCTGCCAGGCTTTTCCTGCCCGGTCTGGCGGAGGGAAGGTGCCGGGGGACAGAGCTGGAGCAGCATTTACCCTCCCGACCCCGCCTGCCTTCCCCGCGCCCACGGCCTCTGCCGGGTGCCCCGGGGCTGCCGTGTTGTGTCACCCCGGGTCCGGCTTGGGCACGGGCACGGGCACAAGCTGCCCTTACTAAATCAACCGGGCAGCTGCTGTCCGTCTCCGCAGCTCGGCGCTTTCCCGTTCGTGTCT
>NW_010306348.1:0-761 GCF_000700745.2 Antrostomus carolinensis | reverse complement strand
TCTCCTTGAATTTGTTTTTTCAGCCTTTTTTAAAAATCTCCTTGAATTTTTCATTTCAACCTTTCTAAGATCTACTTGAATTTTTCATTCCATTTTTTTAAAGATCTTGTTGAATTTTTCATCAGCCTTTTTTAAAATCAAGCAGAATTTGTTTTAACTTCATCAGCTTTTTAAAATCCAGTTGAAAGTGTTTTCATCTCATCAGCTTTTTAAAAATATCTCCTTGAATTTGTTTTTTCAGCCTTTTTTTTAAACCTCATTGAATTTATTTTCATTTCAGCCTTTTTTTTTTTAAGATCTGATTGAATTTGTTTTCATTCCATTTTTTTTAAGATCTCGTTCAATTTTTCATCAGCCTTTTTCAAAATCAAGCTGAATTTGTTTTTTTAAGATCTCATTGAATTTTTCTTCAGCCTTTTTTAAAATCAAGCTGAATTTGTTTTCATTTCATCAGCTTTTTTTTAAACCTCATTGAATTTATTTTCATTTCATCCTTATTTTTTTAAACCTCACTGAATTTATTTTCATTTCATCCTTATTTTTTTTAAATCTCATTGAATTTCTTTTCATTTCATCCTTATTTTTTTTAAACCTCATTGAATTTATTTTCATTTCATCCTTATTTTTTTAAATCTCACTGAATTTCTTTTCATTCCATCACTGTTTTTTTAAGATCCCCTTGAATTTGTTCTCACCCCATCACTGTTTCAAATCCAGACACACATCTTGATTCCATCAGCTTTTTTTTTTCCAAAACATGA
>NW_010306347.1:3240-5070 GCF_000700745.2 Antrostomus carolinensis | reverse complement strand
TATTATTTTCATTACTATTTTAATATCAGTACTAGCTTAAGCTTTATTTCATTTCCATTATTAAATTGTTTTTATCTCCCCCTACGAGTCTCCTTCCCCTTGCCCCCCATTTCTCTCCCCTATCCCCTGGATGGGGGGAGTGAGCGAGCGGCTGCGTTTGGCTACAGCCAAGTGCAACCACCACAAATGGCAATTCCCATTTCTGGCCAAATTAAAATGCTGTTTATCAACAAATCATGAAAACCAAGTGCACTGGAAGGCCAGGACCTGGCTTGGAGCAGTGGGGTCTTGGTCAGCTGTCCCCAGAGCTGCCTTGCAGCACCCCAATCAACCTTGCAGCAGCACCTTCATGGCTCCAGGTCCATGACCAATGCTATAAAATCAAGCAGCCCTGGGGTTACTCTCCCCATGAGCCTCTAAGGGGGTAGTTTGGGGCAGGCTGCAAAGTCTTGCAGGTCACAGAATCAGAGAATCACAGAATCACAGACTGGTTTGGATCAGAAGGGACCAAAGTCATCCAGTCCAACCCCCACTGGTGCTGGTTTCTGCTCCCCTCAGTGTACGGGGACAGGCTATGGGGACCAGTGACAGGGACAGGAGCACTCACACACACACACACACACCTCCGGGGGCTGACAGAGACACAAATGTCATTCTTGATATCTGGGGAGGAAATTAAAGCAAATTAAAGCAGCAGGCATGCATCGGCGGGTGCGTCGGTGTGCCGGCGGCAGCTCCTCAAGGGTTAATTCCTCCCTCTCTGCCCCATTAGCAGCAGCAGGATGGATTTGGTCCCTGCTGTGGGAAAGGGGAGGGAGCGAGCAGGGGCTCTTTTTGGGGGACTGATCCTGAGCAGGACCCCAATTCTCCAGCCTCAGCCTGGGGGTGACATAACCCCATCCCCAGCCCTGTCCCAGACACTGGTTGTCTATGAAGACCACAGGCATGGGACCCTCCTTCCCTTCCCACATGTAGGGTCCTCCAGGAGCCCCCATGGACCCCACCACCAGTGCCCACCTCACCAGCAGCATTGTGCCCACGCAGGTGATGGGTGAGGAAGCCGCACAAGCCCCCACGTGCCCGCTGTGTGCCGGGTGGGCAGCCACGGCCGAGGGTCAACGTTGGCAGGTGAACCACAAACACTGCTGCCCTCACCACGCTGGTTGCAGCCCCCCAGCTCACGAGCAGGACCCCCTTGGCTGAGCCTTGAAGGGTTAAGTCCCCTGAAGGGATGGAGGGTGAGCTCAGGTAGGCTGAGCCTAGGCAGTCCCACTTGTAGAGCCAGAGCTGGAGGAGGGGCCTGGCTGACCACTGCTCTGCTATAAAACTCCCTGTTCCTGCCACACTCCCCGAGTCTTAAGAGATGCACATGTGTGGGGAGAGGAAACAGGCAGCCCTGCCTGCCAGCAGCCCTTAACCCCTTCTGCGCAGAGACAGCGGCGGGGAGCTGGGGAAGGGGACCCCCCATCGTACCCCCACTCAGCCGGAGGGTGAACCGGGGCTCTCAGGACCCCAGTCAAGGGAGCAGCATGAACTCCTGGAGCTGAGGTGATTGGCAGCTCGGCAGAAGGTAGAGATCATCCCCACGTTGCTTCCCCGGTGTCCCCTCGTCACCCAACATGTCCTTTGCCATGTTGCGTTCGGCTCCCAGCCGGTACCTGTACCCCGAGATCAACATGTTGTCTGAGGATGAGGAGAACGGTAGCGAGAGCTCCGGTTCTGATGAGAAACCTTATCACTTGGATGCTGACGGTTACGGTATCAAAGCCACCAAACGTAGGAACGTTGGTAAAAAACCCAACCGGATCAACAGGGAACCCCGGCAGCGTC
>NW_010306347.1:2773-3217 GCF_000700745.2 Antrostomus carolinensis | reverse complement strand
CAACAGCGTCAACCCCGCCTTCACCGCTCTCCGCACCCTCATCCCCACCGAGCCGGCTGATAGAAAACTCTCCAAGATCGAGACCTTGAGACTGGCCTCCAGTTACATCTCCCACCTGGGGAACGTGCTGTTGGTGGGGGAAGCGTGTGGGGACGGGCAACCCTGTCACACCACCCCTGCTTTTTACCACCACGGCGGCGGAGGTGGCGGTGGCAGCCCCCCGACGCGTGACACCGAGAACTCCCAGCCCAAACAGATCTGCACTTTCTGCCTCAGTAACCAAAGGAAGCTGGTAAGTGGCCGCTCGTGATGTCCCCGTGGGGTTTTCAGTTGGAAAAGGGGTTCTGTCAGCCATGGTGGGGATCCCTCAACATGGCTATGGTGTCCCATAACCATGGTTAGGGAGTGTTGGGGTGCTGGGACACCGGTTAAAGCTCCACTGCC